>NC_048300.1:121156104-121456104 GCF_013100865.1 Trachemys scripta elegans | reverse complement strand
CCTGGGGGAATTCTGCACCACTGCACGATGCAGAATGTGTGCAGAAATTAATGTTCTGCGCAGAATTTCCTTTTTTCCCTCACAGAGGCTGCAGAGCTACTGGACCCAGCAGAGCCCAGCTCTACACCTCACAATTAGAAGACACTCCCAGGGAGTGGGGGACAGAGCAGGAGGGTTCCAGGCAGCTGCAGTTCCTGGCACACCCTGAAGGAAGGAGGCAGCATGCAGGAAACTCCACACAAGCCCAGGACCCAGCATCAGACTCTTTCTCCCTCTGGATCCCTGGGCTCTGGAAGGGTAGGGGGTGCGTGCGAGTGTCTGGGCTGGGGGCAGGCCATGGCTGGGCTATGGGGAGGAAGGAGTGCATGTCTCTGGTCTGGGGGGGCATGGCTGGGCTCTGGGGGGTGGGGGAGCAAGTGTCTGGGCTGGGGGGTGCCCTATGGCTGGGCTCTGGGAGGTAGGGGGTGTGAATGTCTGGCCCTCTGGACTAGGCTGTGCCAGGGGAGGGGGCAGAGAAACAGGAACTGGGTGGTCACAAGGGATTTCTTTAACTCTCTACTCCTGGGGGAATTTTGTGTGTCTATATTGTTATAGATATTGTTGTTGACAGGTATTTTGAAATAAAATACCAAAATAATTGAAACTGGCATGTTTATATAGTGTTATTTTGACAAATAAATTATGCAGAATTTTTAATTTTTTGGTGCAAAATTCCTCAGGAGTAATATAAATCCATTGTATGCCCACACTTTGAGTACTGTGTGCACTTCTGGTCGCTCCATCGCAAAAAAAGGTATATTACAAATGGAAAAGGTACAGAAAAGGGGGACAAAAATGACTAAGGATATGGAACAGCTTCTAAATGAGGAAAGAGATTAAAAAGGCTGGGACAATGCATCTTGGAAAAGAAACTACTAAGGGTGGATATGATAGACATCTACAAAACCATGACTGGTGTGAAAAAAGTAAGTGTTATTTACCCCTTCACATAACACAAGGACCGGGAGTCACCCAATGAAATCAATAGGAAGCAGGTTTAAAACAAACAAAAGGAAGTACACTTCTTCACACAACACACAGTCAAACTGTGGAACCCATTGCCAAGAGATGTTGTGAAGGCCAAAACTATAACTGGATTAAAAAAAGACTTAGGTAAGTTAATGGAGGATAGGTCTAAGACTGGTTGGACACCACCACCACCCCCATCGGGATGCCACCTGATGTACTGGGGTTTCACTGAGCCTCTCCTGCTCCACGAGTCTAGATTCCCTCTCCCTATTTTGCTGAATTAGGCTCTCCAGCCTCTTGCAGCATGCGCACACATACACACACACGCGCACAGGTAGGGCCACACCCAGCTGCAGACACAGACTGAAGTCAGCTCTGTGTGAGAGGACTCACCCAGCACTCACATGCATACCCCTTTTGGGAGATAAACCCCAAATAATACTGTCTTGCACTGTATAGACAGATCTGCACAGCACAAGTTCACTCTTTGCTCCTCAGATGTTTCCAGGTATGTTGCTGTAGGGAAGAGTGAGGTCCTCCCATAATGTCATTTTCCCCCTTTTATATCTTCTCCCCACTTGCTGGAAAGCTCTTTTGCTGTGACCTGGGTCAAACAGTTCCCATTGCGTAGTGCTATCTCTGAGATGTTTCTATTGTACACAATTCCTGGGGTAATCCTTATGCTTGTGTGCATTTCCTCAATAAGCCATTATTATTGTTTGGCCTTTTTACTGTCGTACCTGAAAGGCTGCTTGTGGGTGTTTTCAACCTCAGGACATGTTTCTGCAACACATACATAGCCAAACTTCATAAATTTCACACACGATGATAGCACATACAATCCAATAAGATATTACTGTCTAGCAGATCAAGACTTTTAGAATAACACCTAACAAGGCATACCTTGTATAAGACATATCCTAATTACATGACAGTGGTGAATATTGGGCTGTCAGGGTGTAACACGGTCCATCAATGGCTATTAGCCAAGATGGTCAGGGATGCAACCACATGCGCTGGGTGTCCCTAAGATTAACTGCCAGATGCTGGGACTGGACCACAGGGGATTGATCTTTGATGATTGCCCTGTTCTATTCATTACATTTGAAACATCTGGCATTGGCCACTGTCGGAAGACAGGATATTGGGCTAAATGGACCATTGGTCTGACGCAGTATGGCCATTCCTATGTTATTTCCTCTCCCTTCCTAATACTGCCCAAAAATGTCAGACAGAACGTTCACAGTTTCTTATATAAATCACTGTTAACTAATGATCTGATGTGATTTCTTGCAAAACAGCAATTCCTATAAAACATATGGTTAACTTATAAACTGAAGTGGTATGATCAGAACTGAAAGATATGGTTTTGCTAGATGTAACCAGTTGTTTTGAAGTATATGAACAAAAATAAAATCTATCCACTGCTTGATCAATGAATGAAGCAGTTAAAGGAAGTTATGGTACTGGAAAATTGATTGCTCATATCCAGGGTAAAAGAGGTCAGCACAATCAAGACTGGAATGTATGGAACTATAGAAGGATTCATAAATGAAAGAATCCTCCTTGAACATACCATTCTGGAGACTCAGGGATTTCTTCAGGTTGCCTAGGGATGCCTGGTTGTTGAAGAATGTTTGCAAGACAAAACTAAAACTCAAGACAGACTCAGGATGCTGAGCAAACTTTCATAGTACTTTACTTCATAATGCATTGCTTTGTTTTGTTCCAGTTGATGACAATGCCGTTAAAGTTACAGAGAAAAGAACTGTAAAAAAAATAGAATTCCAAAACAGTCAACACAATTTAAATTAAAGCTGTTATGCAACATAATCTATCCAAAAGCACTCATTGGTGCTGATTCTGTAACAGTATACTTCAGTTTAAAATACCTAAGTGGTGTTTTGGGGAGGACAAGGAAGAAAAAAAATATGAAGGAGAGAAATGGATGGAAAAAAGAAAAAAACTGTGAAATAATTTTAATAAAAAAAATCAAAAGGAAGCAGTTGTTCAGAACAACACATTCATGTTATCTCAAGGTTTCTCAGTGAATCACAATCCACTCTAGCTCAATTCCCATGGAACGTCTCAGTATTGGATAATTTAGGGCCAGATTCTGTGTGGTCCTTAGGTAGATGTGCAATATGGTTGGGGGAGGAGGAGAGGACAGAGAGTATAAGGAGATTGCCCCAGCCCTGCTAACTCATTTAAGGGCCAGGTATATTTTCAAACCCTGTGCTCATGGGAGTACACGGACTGATCCCAAGCTGCTCCCTCATGGGAACATGGCACCTCAAAGGGGATGAGACCATTGTTCTATCCACTTAGACACACCACCTGCAAAGAAATGTGGAGGAAGTAAGCTGCATCCCATAAAAGATGTAATAACAGATCACAGCCCCTACTTGTGTAATAGCTCCGGAATACATTCTGCTTCAGAATGCTTCAGGATGCTATGGCCAAGTCAACATAATTCTACATTGCTCCTTACCAGAAGATGTGCCTAATTTACCTTTATTTTATAAATATAGAATAAAGATCTGACTCAAAAAATACTGAGATGGGACTTATGATTATATATTCTTAAACTAGGACTTCCAGAAATTAATGATACACTGCCACTGTCCTTAATTTAATATCAAAAACTAAAAAGAGAGACTATAAGTCTGGGAGAATACTAATATTAAAAAAAACACCAATTATCCTAAATAGTTCTAGATTAGAATCTGATGAAGGAAGGAAATGAGATTAGGGCATTCAAATGAGTGATTTACACCTGTTTTCCATTGTTGGAAGTCTTGTGCTTATTTGCGTTGTTCTATTCTTTGCCTTGAGAATTAGGCATCATAATTGCCATCTCTGATAATACTTTGAACTATGGCAATAAATTCAGCTATTGTCAACTTCTGGTATTTGTTTTATACAGCATTCTGGCTATTCTGCATGGCCTAGTGGGACTATTAAAACAGGAACTTGAAGCTTTTAGCTAATCAAAGTACAAATAACTAAAAATGAGAGTTCTGCCAATCATCATAAAACACGTTGTTAATTGTACTTCACCAAATATCGTAGACATTAAAATTCTGATACTTCACTCTTCTGTTAGTCTAAGGCAGGCAAAGAATAAAAAAAGTTTCTATGATAAATAATATAGAAATAAAAGGCATAGTTGCAAAATTAACCCATTTTCATCACAAGCCTGATTTTGCTCAGTGGGTTTAGACTGAGTGAATTAGGTTAAAATAATAAGTCCTTATGTGCAAATCTTAGAGAAGGAAAAGAGAAAGGAAAAATAGCTATTTATAAAGTGATTATTTTCCAGAAAATTTGTCTTGAAGTCTTTGCCTCCATGTCTACGGGGGGATTTTGGGAATACTTCAGGGACGATGCACTAAGGAACCAAATTGTTCTTTGTATTTTTAAGGCAGAAACTTTAGGCTGAATTCAGGAAAGGTATAATATGTAGTAACTATTCAGTGTAAAATTTTAGTGATCAAATGGTTATTTCTAATCATCTTTCAAATTTAAATAACTCTTTCTTTTTAGTGTTTGATTTTCCAAGATGCATGGAACTGTGCTGCATAAATATTAATGTATTTACCCACATTTGGTACATACTGTTTTTCCATTTTCAAAATCTTGAGGATCCTCCAAACATACATTCAGCAGTACTATGTAAGAGCAACATGGTGGAAAATGTACAGTATTGCACCCTGACAAAACTTAACTAGTTTAATTGTACTCCTGATATCAAACTAACTGTAAAGTCATCACAAACTAAATCACACAAAGAAATAAAGTCACATGTATACAAAAATGAACATTTTCCTCCCTGCTGTTATATATACAATCTTGCACAGGAATTCATATTATTGAAGTTATGAAAGAACAAAGAGAAAGAAAAGAAATTATTATGACCAATAATATTAGCAGGAGAGGATCCAATGCACACCATAACTAGCCAAAAAACAGTACTGGTCAGCTACAAATGGGTGCAAGGTCAAATACAAGTTTCTGACAAACTGTTATCTCAAGCATTTAGAAATGACAATCTGTCATGCTGCTCTTCGGGAATCATTCCGTACAAACAACTGTTATTTTTAATGTATATTGATTGGGGAAGGGTTAGGCAAGTGCCAAACAAATGGCCAACAACTTCTATATTATTAAGTACTGTTTACATAGAGCAACTTTATTAAAATAGGGCTACTATCAAAGATACAGGGAAAACTGAGATGTTTTAAAATTTGTATTTCTATGGATTTAAATAATACTAACTGCTGCCCCCTTTAATGTGAAGACAGACATTATATTTATCCTTTCTCTGTACTGAGACTATGGAACTGAAGACAAGTCTGAACCATGCTTGTGTGATCAATCTAAATATATCCTATAGGCTAAGGGTTAAATTTTGCCTCACTGTGGAAATACTGCCCCAAAGGGTGCACATACAGTAACTCCTCACTTAAAGTCGTCCCGGTTAACGTTGTTTCGTTGTTACGTTGCTGATCAATTAGGGAACATGCTCGTTTAAAGTTGTGTAATGCTCCCTTCTAACATCGTTTGGCAGCTGCCTGCTTTGTCTACGGCTTGCAGGAAGAGCAGCCCATTGCAGCTAGCTGGTGGGGGGCTTGGAACCAGGGTGGACCGGCAGCCCCCCTATCAGCTCCCCGCTCCCCTAAGTTCCCTGTGCAGCAGCTGCCCAGCAGGCTAGCAATTGCAGCTGTCCCTCCCCCCACTGCCATGTGCTGCTCCTGCCCTCTGCCTTGGAGCTGCTCCCCGAGACTCCAGCTTGCTGTGCGGGGGGGGGGGAGGGAAGGAAGAGGGGGGCTAATGTCAGGGTGTCCCCCTCCCCCCTGTTCCTGCACCTCGCTTACCCCATCTTCCATAGAGCAAGGAGACACACCAGGGCTCAGGATGGAGGGAGCTTGCAGCAGCTGCGATCTCAGCAAGCTGATCTAATTAACAAGGCAGTGTACTTAAAGGGGAAATGCGCATTTCTCCCTCCATTCCTGCTGCCTTGCAGAGTGAGAGAGTTAACCCTTGAAGGCTCAGCCAATTGCTAGTTCATCATTTAGCAGTAAGGGAAATATCCCACCCTCTGACTCCTCCACCTCAACCAAGCTTCACAATCATTATCACTGTGTACCAGTATTAAAGTGTTTGTTTAAAACTTATAGTGTCTCTCTCTCTCTCTCTCTCTCTCTCTCTCTCTATATATATATATATATATATATATTTATATATATATATATATATATATAATATATAATCTTTTGTCTGGTGAAAAAAATTCCCTGGAACCTAACTCCCTCATTGACATTAATTCTTATGGGGAAATTGGATTCGCTTAACATCGTTTCGCTTAAAGTCACATTTTTCAGGAACATAACTACAACGTTGAGTGAGGAGTTACTGTATACACCAGGGGTAGGCAACCTTTCAGAAGTGGTGTGCCGAGTCTTCATTTATTTACTTTAAGGTTTCGCGTGCCGTTTTAGAAGGTTTAATGTTTTTAGAAGGTCTCTCTCTATAAGTCTATATATTATATAACTAAATTATTGTTGTATGTAAAGTAAACAAGGTTTTCAAAATATTTAAGAAGCTTCATTTAAAATTAAATTAAAATGCTGATCTTATGCCACCAGCCTGCTCAGCTCGCTGCCAGCCTGGTGTTCTGTTCATCTAGGCCGGCAGCGGGCTGAGTGGGGCCTGACCTCTGAAGCCCCCCACACCTCCAGAAGGGTGGGTGTGGGGGGCTTCAGAGGTCAGGGCAGAGGGCTGGGGGTGTGTGGAGGTGCACGGCAGAAGGCTCGGGTGTGGGGGGCTTCAGAGGTCAGGGCAGAGGGCTGGGTGTATGGAGGGGTGCAGGGCAGAAGGCTCAGGGTGTGGGGGGCTTCAGAGGTCAGGGCAGAGGGCTGGGGGCGTGGGGGGTGCAGAGCAGAAGGCTGGGGGTGTGGGGGGCTTCAGAGGTCAGGGCAGAGGGCTGCGGGTGAGGGGGGTGCAGGGCAGAAGGCTGGGGTGGGGTGGGTCAGGGCAGAGGGCTGGGGTGTGTGTGGAGGTGCAGGGCAGAAGGCTGGGGTGGGGGGGTTCAGGGCAGAAAGCTGGGGTGCTTGGCTCGTGGGGGTGCTTCCAGCCCCCTGCCCTCAGCGGCTCATGGCAGGGGGCTGGAAGGGATATGTCCTGTTCCACCCCCTTGCCCAAGGCCCATCCCTACCTCTTCTCTGCCTTCTTTACCCAGGGCCGGCTTTAGCAAGGGGCCGCGGGGCTGCCGCACGCTGGCTGGAGCTCCGGCCGGAAGAGCGGGGCCGCGGGGCTTTTGCGGAGCAGCAAGCATGCTGCCACTCCTCCCCGCTCCCTTTGCAAGGACCGGCGCAGGGAAGGAGAGGAGGAGGGGCAGGAAAGCAGGCTGCATCACGGCTGGGGGAAGAAGCTGGGGAGCTTGGTTGCTGCAGGACAAAGCTTCTGTGTCCTGCCCCCGCAGGGGAGAGCGATGGGTGGGGGGGGGCTGAGTGCGGCTGGGGGTTGGAACCGCGGCAGGCAGCCGCGTGCCATTCAAAATCGGCTCACATGCCGTGTTTGGCACGCGTGCCGTAGGTTGCCGACCCCTGGTATACACCAAGAACTAGGCACTTTAGACAATCCGAGAGTTAGATGCCCAACTCTATTTGGAAGTCAACTGAAAGCAGAGGTGAAACTTTGAAAATTTCACACTGACACAGTCTTGATAAGCAAACATATTTTGGTCAGCAATCGCCCTACACACAACACTCTATCTGATGGCACAAGCAAGAATTGGGGGGTGGGGCAGAAGCGGTATGAGTAGAGGCCAAGTACGTGGAGCAGACCCATCCCCCAACTCCATCCTAGATAGCCCCTCCTCCACGGCTCCTGTTGCAGGATAACACTGGAATGGAGGCAGACAACTTCAACCTTGCACTCCCCTTGCTCAAATATTTTGGGTAGGTGCCTATGCACCATGCCCTACCAGAATTTGGCCCTACTATTTTATATCCTATAACTAATTTGGAACAACATGATGAGAGAGAGGCTCTTGGCAAATCTCATGCTTTGATGTGGCAATATAGTCTTCACAATTATTGACATGAAGCAAGGGAGGTAAAAGAATGAGCTATTAATAAGATTTCTGTTTGCTCTTTGCAGGCCGGAAGAGAGATCTCTTTATAACCTGCCACAGTTGGATGCTCCCACTCAAATGAGATTATAAGATATAAAGCAGAGATCTGCTTGAGAGTGTTTATGTTAATGATGTCTTTGCAGTGTTTCTTAAAATATGTATTCTTGATGCATGATCTGTGGAATTTTAATGTATTACATTCACTTTTCTGCTCAGTTTATCAGTTACATGATAACATATACTACTAGAGCGCATAATGAACTTTGATTCACCTTTTTGCTGTGTATTCTTTTCAGACTTAGTAAAAGTTCCATTATTCACTCCAGAATTTGAAAACTGTGCACGCTACATGCCAAATTTGGGCATAACTATCTGCCCCCACAGATCTGATTACAAAATTGGGACCTCAGAATTTCAGATCCAGGCTGGTTTTTGAGTTCTGAGATGAAAAATTATTCGGGAATTTTTTACTAAAAATACTGGCTAGAATACTCAGATACAGTTCAAGAGATTTTCTTCCCATTTAAAACAATTCACTTACATGTCGAGAGCAAGAACAAGAAACTTCACCCCAATATGTATTTTTTTTTGTGTGGAAAGTTATAAACACCTAAAGTTACAGCTTTAGAAACTGCTGTCACAACATCTGTATACATTGCTAAACACAATGCCCTATTTGAAGCCCTTTATGTGTACATAAAAAGTTATAATGGGTAAAGTGTACTGAACAAATAGTTCCTGCTTTGAAGAGCCTTTGTCTAAGGGAACAAATCAGTATAATACAGGATAATTCATGGTACAGGCTTCCAGCATTTGGTACAAGAAAGTACTCTGAGAACGTTAATCTGGGAAGATGTTCCAAGCAAAAGGAGCATCACGAAAGAAAGCAGAGTTAGCAGAAGTGAAGAGGCAAATGGAGCAATCAGGAGAGGCGTAAGCACAAGGTAGAGCAGATTGTAACAGTGGAGGTTAGAAAGGGATGCAAGCAGAAGAGAGTTATTTGGAACACTGAAACAAACAAAAAGAGAAACCTCTGCCCCAAAGAGTTTACCATAAGCGACGACTCTGAGGGTGCTCCGGGGCTCAAGCACCCATGGAAAAAAAAATAGGGGGTGCTCAGCACCCACCATCCAAAATGGTTGTAGCCCTGGGGCTGGCCACTGATCAACTGTTTGGCAGCCCCTGGGGCTGGAGAAAAGCAAGTTGCGGGCAGGCGGGTGGATGGGATGGACCTCAGGAGAGGGGGCGGAGTGGGGTCAGGAAGAGGCAGAGCCAGGGCAGGACCTCAGGGTGGAGCACACACCGGGAAAAACAAAAGTCAGTGCCTGTGGAGCTTACAATCCAGGTATAAAAAAAAGAGATAATAGATGGATTCAGACAGGCAGCGGTAGTGCAAGCAAATGAGGAGACAATATTGGTTAGTACAATAGGTTGTAGTCTCAGAACATCAACAGTTTAATTGTTGTCAAGTTTTTTTGTAGGCCTCACAGCAAAGAAGAGTTTTAAGGAGGGAGCTGAAAGTTAGTTTTGTGGATGATTACAGGGAGCTTCTCCCTGGCATGAGGGGAGGCATGGGAGAACACATGATGGTGTCTCTTTGAAAATGTAAGAAGTGGGGGATTGAGGCTGGCCTCATGAGCTGATCAGAGGCAGGAGTCAACCTTTCAGTACTGAATGAGAGATGGTGTTAGGGTGGTGATGCGTTGTGTGCAGGGCCTTGAAAGTGAAGGCACATAGCTTTTAGAGGGCTGGAGCATGGCACTTTCTAAAAATCAGGCTCCTTTAAGGTATCATTTATGGCACCCAAAAATCTGGGCACACAAAGTCTCTAGCAGAACTGTATGAATAACTGAATTTTCTATTTGGTTACCAAACGAAAACAGATAAATGTGGATTTACAATATTTAAAAAAAAACATTTGATAAATTAAAAAGTAGAACTAAATTCATTTTGGGTCAAAAAAACATTTTGCTTGTCCCAAAACTAAATGCTTTGTTTTGATTTTGAGGGCTTTAAAATGGTTTTATTAAATAAAATTGAGGGAAATTCCAAAACAAAATGTCTTTCTGAAACAAAGTCAAAATGTTTTGTTTTGGAAATGCCAAAACAAATCTTTTCAGCATATCTGAAAAGTTTCTTTTCTCCCCGCTCACAAAGAAACAATCACCAGCATTGACCCAGCATTTTTCAGGGAGGGGAAAAAAAGGATTTGCATGAAAAATTTCACCCAGCATTAGCCACTTTGACAAAATTGGCCTACTTAATAGTTATAAGTAATATTAAAAAAAAGTACAACATGCTGCCAAGAATTAGAAGCAGGAACAATTCCAGATTAAATTCAACACAAAGAGGAAAATTCATCAATACTATCTGAGAAGAACAGACACTTACATACATTACAATAATTGTGATTCATTAAGCATAAGGGATTATGGGTTTCAAACCCAAGTCCACAGAACTCTTAGGAGCTAGTAAGCTCCAACCTGCCACCAAGCAATCTGCTAACAGTTGCTAGGGCAGAAGCTAAACCCCGACAGAGGACTCCAGTTCTGGACCCTGATTGGCAGAACACTGGAAATCCTGATTGGTCCACAGCTTCTATATAAACACAGGATATAAACAAGAAATTGTCCATGCAACTGGGATCCACCTTACTCTGGACTGTGTGCTTTGTGCTTCCTGCTCCTGCTCCCGTGGCTTGACATCCTGGGACCCCAACCTGGCGTGACTCTGATTAGCAATCCGTGCTTCTGCTCTCAAGTTTGTCTCCTGCTTCTGATCTCCTGGTAACCTGACCCTGCCTATCTCCTGACACTCGATGCTCAATTTGCCCTCTGGCCTGTCTCGGACTCTGATCTCCTGGTATCTGACTTGGTCTGACTTCTGCTTTGATCATTAGGCCAGATCGCTCACATTCCAGTCATGACATCAAGATGTATTGGCCACATGGATATCACTGTTGGTGTGTATGCACCCCAACTGGGCAAGAGCAGATATTTTTGGCCAGCGGTGTGTGTTGGGGTTGGGCCTGCACCCGAGATGCACCCCTCCGATCTGAGGGCACAAAACAGCAGAGTGGGCACAACTGTGTCCGTTGGGGCTGCACCTGCACCCTAGATGTCCTTGCCCCCAGGCTCTCCACCTAAAGGCATAAAGGGCAGAGCAGGCCCAAAAAGATGAGATGCCCCTCTAGCTGCCCAAAGGGTCACAGCCAAGAAAGAAGGCTACACTGGTTAAAAAACAACATGGCTTAGCTGGGAAGTGAAAGCAGTTATAAAGAAAAATAAAAAATAATAAATGACAAAGATGGAAAGTTGAAAGCACTGAATATAAAACAGAAATTAGGAATTATAGAAAAATGATAGGAGAAACCAAAGGACATAAGGAGAAACCGATAGCCAACAGGTTATAGACAATAACAGAGAGTTTTTTTAAGCATATTAGGAACAAAAGGGATGCTAATTATGGCATTGGACCATTACTAGATGGAAGTGATAGGACTGTCAATAATAATAATAATGTAGAAAAAGACAGTAATCAACTTTGCTTGGTGAACAATAAATCCTGGAATAACGTCACAATAGCTTCGAATGAAACACAGGAAACTCCATTATTCTATATTGGAGTATGGTACTGCATGTTCTACAAAGAAAAGCCAAGGACTAGAATGGCTTACACATCTTCTGCGCCCAATAAACCATTCTTTCTTGAAAAGTTTCATGAGATGTTATAAAAACCAGGAGTCCGGTGGCATCTTAAAGACTAACATTTATTTGGGCATAAGCTTTCGTGGGTAAAAAAAACGCTTCAGATGCATGCTCTCTCCATGCATCTGAAGAAGTGGGTTTTTTACCCATGAAAGCTTATGCCCAAATAAATCTGTTAGTCTTTAAGGTGCCACCGGACTCCTCATTGTTTTTGTGGATACAGACTAACATGGCTACCCTTCTGATATGAGATGTTATGGTCAGAAGTGATCTATTCCTTCTTTCATTGGAGAGACTGCACTTTCAGTTGCACAGCACCTCTATCACTGGGTGGGCATGTCTATAATCAGTTTCCAACACTGCTTACTATAGAAATTACATATTGAAGGTCTTCCATTCAATTTCTGACCCAGCTTTTCTCTGCTTAGCTTGTGAGTTCACAGTGCAAAGTTCTATGATAGCAGATTTTCAGAAAGCCTTACAGACATGCAGTACAACAAAGCTCTTTACTCTTCTCCATTCACCTGATCATCCTAACAGTCCTCTGTGCACCTTTTCCAGTTTGAATTTGTCTTTCTTACACCTGTGCAACTGTAATTGTACACAGTATTCCAGATGAGGTTTTACCAGTGCCTTATACAATGGCATTAAATGGTTCCCTATCTTTACTGGAAACACCTCATCTGATACCTCCTTTACCTTGGTCTGATATATTTGAAATCAGCCTGACTTCTACAAAAATTGTGGTCAATAATAAAAAAATATTTATGATAACTTCTGAAAATGGAAATATTTTGATTTTTAAACAATGCAAGGATGAGGGAGTGATCTGAGACATAAAAATAAAAATACAATAGATCTTATTTGGTATAGGATCTTTCCAGTAAATTATCCCCAAAATGCTTTACAAGAGCTAAATATAAAATACTGTATGTTGTAAATATAGAAGCAATTATATAAATACAGTTTACAGGGAGCAAATTATTCATTTGTAAGACCAATAACTGAGAAGGAGAAAAATTAAGAGACATAGGGAAGAAGAGAAGTTAAAAGAGCTTAAACTAGAGAAGTACTGGCTCTTCCAAGGGGCAGGCATTTCAAGGAGAAAGCACTCATACTGAAACTCAAGATTATGAGCAGGATCAGGTAGGAGCTCAGTTCTAGAAATACAGACTGAGGCGGAAGAGGGTATAGAGAGAGTCATAGGCTGGAGCAAGTTCAAGAGTTTTAAATCAGGTAAGGCAATTTTGATCTGAATCTTGAAATGAATAGGGAGTCAATGGAATTATTTGAAGATTGGGGAGGGGTGAATGCACTTGTTTGTACATGGGACGAGATATAAAGCAATATTCTGTACATGATGGGGCGTGTTCAGTTAAGACTTGAAAAGGGCACAGAAAAGGGAGCTGCAACAATTAAGGCAGTGAAGATGAAGAGAGTGATGAGGATTTCAGGAGAGATGGAGTCAAGGCAATATGAGTAATGAAGAAGAGATGGCAACAGGCAGATTGACAGCTATAGGAACGTGGGCAGAGAAGGAGAATGGAAACAAATGAAAGGTAAGTGTCGAGGAGGAAAACAGCAGATGGGAGTTGTTGTTAAGAAGGCGCTTCTAGTCCAAAAGAACAAATTCTGGCTTTGACCTGGCTCAGAACTACTTACATTTGCTTCCCCATTTATCAACAATTATACCATTTTCTACGTAGAATAATGTGGAAGAGCAGGTAGCAGTGAGACAATTACATTTTTCAGGTACCAGAGACATGTGGCTTAGGGGCCTATCTCCATTTTTAGGCACTAATAGGATTTTCAATAGCACCTAACCAGGTTAGGTGCCTAACTCCCATTCATTAGGGACAGATTTTCAACTGGAAATCTATGAGTAGGTACCTAACCTACTTAGGCACTTTAAAAAAAAAAATCTCACTAGGTGCCTAAATCCCTTTGAAAATCTAGCTCATTATCACAAACCATAGAACACTGCTTTCTGCCCAAGAAATGTACTCTGCAATGCATTATTCCTTACTGATTACGTAACAAACTACATCCTGTGCCATTCAGTTTAAATTATCCCTTTAGCACAGTAGCAACCATTATATTGTGAGTGAATGACATTCTGACAGCGTTGGATAAGGGTCAAACCTGATGAAGCTTTATTTCTTATTGAGTTAGCAGCTTTCATACTCTTGTCAATTGAATGACTGTTACAGCAGTTTGATTTTTAGAATAAGAGGTATGGGCTGATTTGGCACAATCACTAAAATTAGAGTTCAACAAAATAAAAAGACGCTGAACCCAATATTTTTGAAAATATTTATGGTAACTTTAGAGTGTTTCCCACTTAACAGGGAAAGTGCATACTATGGGTTATAGAAGACTGCCGGGGAAGGTTAAAAAGGTGTATTAGCCCAAAATATGGGTAATGATGAGTTAACAGGAATTATCCTAGAGTCATTTTATTATTATTATACTGATATTTTATTATCATCCACATTTAAAAAGGAAAACCCTTCAGAAACAATGTAAAATGCTGCATATTACTGAATGGTACATTGTTTAAAAACAATTCAGACCTTTATGACACACACACACCCTTATTGACAGACTGAGGAAGGGGAGGGGAGGGTTGGGATTCTTCCAACCTAACCAAAAATTATAACACAAATAGGACAGTCATTATGGGGATCAGAACCTTATAGAAGGTATTGAGGGGAGAGGGTTAAAATGAAGTCATTGACAAAATTCTCATTTTGTGGGAACAGAACTGAGCTTGAAAGGAGAAAAACAAGGCAACAGCTTTTTTTTTTGTTTGTTTTTTGTTTTGTTTTTTTTGAGGGAGGAGGAGGGTTTCAAACTTAAAACACAACAATTTCCTGTCATCAGTTTGACAGCCTCGTTTCCTTTACTTTTTGGATCCCCCATTTTTCTTCCACATATTTTTAAACACTGCAGCTGAAAGGAGATATTGAGGCAACCTTTTGGCAAAAAACTTGTACATGTGAAGTATGGGAGCAATTGAAACAGAAAAATTATAGTAGCTAATCTGAGCAAAGAGATCTGCATTAAGAACTAACCATCCACTGAAAATCCCTGCCTTCTAACAATATTTGTCAATCAATCAGAGCATATATATTCACCAATTCTATGGTTATTGAGATATACCTGTGCCATCATTATACCAAACAGCTATCTAGAACTTCATAAGTGGGGACCAAGTATATGTTATTCAGAAACCATGCAACACTGTTGCCCTCTTAGTGACTATGACAATCAGTATATTGATACACAGTGACCTGATAAGAATAAGTTTCAGGAATATTTGAGTTTGTAATGTCCTCATCAGTATCGTGAATTTTTCAAAAACAAGAATCCAGTGTCCCGTTTTTAGTTTGTTGAAGTCCAATATCAATGAAGTTGCCAAACCAGCCCCCAAAGCTTTTGTTCTAAAAGTTCAGTTGCTGTATTTTAGCTTCAATAGCATTAGAAGTTGCTGCTAGCGCAATAAATACAGCTTCACCAAACTTGAGCCTTATCCAAAGCTCTGACAAATGTCACCCACAGTTATTACAGCAGGAGTTATTGCAGGGATAGGCAACCTGCAGCACGCAAGCTGATGTTCAGTGGCACTCACACTGCCCGGGTCCTGGACACCGGTCTAGCTGGCTCTGCATTTTAATTTAATTTTAAATGAAGCTTCTTAAACATTTTAAAAACCTTATTTACTTTACATACAACAATAGTTTAATTATATACACCTCTACCCCAATATAACGCTGTCCTTGGGAGTCAAAACATCTTACCGCGTTATATGTGAAACCGCATTATATCGAACTTGCTTTGATCCGCTGGAGTGCGCAGCCTCGCCACCCCCAGAGCACTGCTTTACCGTGTTATATCTGAATTCATGTTATATCGGGTCGCGTTATATCGGGGTAGAGGTGTATTATAGATTTATAAAAAGAGACCTTCTAAAAACGTTAAAATGTATTACTGGCACGCAAAACCTTAAATCAGAGTGAATAAATGAAGACTCGGCACACCACTTCTGAAAGGTTGCCGACCCCTGAGTTATTATTTTAAAAGTAGATCTAAAACTGAACTAAACAAGAAAATGTCTCCAGCACCTTTTCCACTTAGAAAAACTGTATTATTGACTCTTGAATGAAAGAATGAATGAGGGTACATAGTTCCCAGACATCTCTATGACAAAAGTTCTTCAATGGCAATTTTAGGAATGCTGAATCTGGTCCATACACATTATTTCCAAAGAAAAATATATTACAAAAATACTGGCTGTCGATGGACACTCACAGAATTTTCCAATTCTAACTCAATATTTAATCAAGAAGGATGGAGTTAAACTACTCTGGTTCTTAAGTTTAAGCATCTGAAATTGCTATTTTAGGTAGAACCAGCTGAATACTTTTAAACTCCAAATTTCACCGCTGCTTGACTACAAGGACATTTTCTACATTTAATATACCCTTTAATAAAAAAATAATAATGGTGATTGAATGGAAATGTAACAGACTGCCCTGGAGAGAATCCAAGTTTGGGTTCTCAGCTCCTTAGGCTAGCAGAAGTCAAAAGCACTGAGGAGGTCTGTAAGGTGCTGGTTCATCCCCAGCCCACAAAGAACCCCCTGTTACACCTAGTCTCTTTTTCAGGCGGTTTTATGTCTCAAAGGTAGGCAACCCCCTCCCCCCAAACACAGCTCCCCAGCACTGTGGTCTATAGCTCTCAAGGGATTTTCCCCTTTTCCTCCCTCAAGTCCTCCTGTTTCAGGGCCTATTGCAGGATTCTCCCATGCTCCATTAACTGAGCACTGCCTCCTTGGGCTCTCTCCCTAGGGACTCTTTTCCCCCACAGGCTCCCACTGCCTCCCCAACCAAGGAGATTCCTGCAGCTCCTGCTCCCACTACCCAGGTCTCCTAGTTTCTGGCCTGTCTCCCTGTTTCCAGGCAATGAGAGCCCAAAATATGATCTCTCTGCCCTTTTCCTGACTGCTTCTCAGGCCTGACACTCCCAAGCTCTCTGCACCATCCAGTAGCTAGCTGCCTTCTCATTTAGCTCAACTGAGGGGTCAGCTGACCAGTCAGAGGTGCACTGGCCTCTTTCTTCTTAAGGGGCAGTGCCATCCTGTGACAAGATTTTAAAAAGGCAGCAAGCTTTTAATGTTGATGCAAGAGATGGTGCTATCAAAGAAAATGTGCTATAAAATCACCAGCAGCTTTACTAAATAAAATCACTGCTATATTGTTCTTACACTATAAGCCGAAGTAGGCAGGAAGGCTATTTGAGTTGGTAGATGGAGACAAAGCACTAAAAGAATAATGGTGGACAGCACAGTTGCCAACTTTCACGTGGTAAATAAGCACCCTGACTTTCGCAATGAGCCAAAACATCAAGCTAATCCCATTTCAAAACAAGGCCAAAACAAGCCAATCCCTAACACTATGTGACTAGATCCCCCCAGCATGCAATCTGAGCCCTGGCCTACACTGCGGGGGGAGGGTCAATCTAAGATACGCAACTTCAGCTACGAGAATAGCGTAGCTGAAGTCGAAGTATCTTAGATCAACTTACCTCGCGTCCTCACGGTGCGGGGGTTGACTGCCACCGCTCCCCGTCGACTCCGCTTCCGCCTCTCGGCAGTGGTTGAGTTCCGGAGTCAACAGCAGAGCGATCAGAGATCGATTTATCGCATCTACACTAAACTTAATCACTACCCGCTGATCCGGCGGGTGGTGAAGACCTGCCCTGAGACTGTGGTGAGCTCGCTGTGCACCGCTGATCCTCCCCCCACCTTGCCCCTGCTTGCCGGGAGCCAATCGAAAAAAGAAGCAATAAGCTACAACAAGCAACAAGTTACAAGCCAAACAAACTACAAGCAAAAAACTAGCCAACAAGCAACTCAAAAGCCAATTAAGCCAAAAACAAGCATACTTTCTGCATTTTTTTCATGGGTTTGGCATGTCTGGTGGACAGAGGATGTGAATTAATTATTTGTGTTTCAGTACCACCCAGAGGTCCCTTTTGTGCTAGGCGCTGTACAAACAGAGTAGAATAAGAGCCCCAGCCAAAGAACTCATAATCTAATTTCAGACAGGACTCAACCATGAGAGTATAACAAACAGTAGGAAGGAGAAGGATGACGAGAGAAATAGTAACCAAAACATGTGATAACATGTAGGCCAGTTATGTACTATGTTCGATGGTTTCAAGATTTTATTTTCTGCATAAAAATGGTAAGATAATTGTTGAATGAGAGATATGTCACGAACCCTCATTGACCAGACTTTCTGGCATATGTGGCTAAATGATGACAAATTATTTCTGAAGCTACAGAACTGTGGATTTTTAGCAGTGCTCCTGTCACACAAAGATAGCTTTGGAATTAAAGTGGCTGAAAAAATTAACTTTGAAACGCTTGTTATATATATTGTGACAGACCCAGACCAGTGGGGTGCAGGAGTCTGGTAGAGGGCAAATATACTGGTCACTGGATGAGTAGTTTTCTGTTCCCTGAGTGACCAGAGCAGGGGCTGCACTAGAGTAATCAGGAACCTGCTAGAACCAGTTAAGGGAGGCAGGCTAATTAGGACACCTGGAGCCAATTAAGAAGCTGCTAGAATCAATTAAGGCAGGCTAATCAGGGCACCTGGGTTTTAAAAAGGAGCTCACTTCTGTTTGTGGTGCGAGTGTGAGGAGCTGGGAGCAAGAGGCGCAAGGAGCTGAGAGTGAGAGGGTGTGCTGCTAGAGGACTGAGGAGCACAAGCGTTATCAGACACCAGGAGGAAGGTCCTGTGGTGAGAATAAGGAAGGTGTTTGGAGGAGGCCATGGGGAAGTAGCCCAGGGAGTTGTAGCTGTCATGTAGCTGTTACAGGAGGCACTATAGACAGCTGCAGTCCACAGGGCCCTGGGCTAGAACCCAGAGTAGAGGGCGGGCCCGGGTTCCCCCCAAACCTCCCAATTGATCTGGACTGTTCCCCAACTCACATGGTGAATCTCTGAGGCAAGAAAATCCGCCAATAAGCGCAGAACCCACCAAGATAGAGGAGGAACTTTGTCACTATATATATATATATATATATATATATATATATATATAAAAATTCAAAACATATGCATAAGACTGCAACAACCCCTCTTTTACTGCTCAACTTAAAAACTTAATTGCTAGCTCCTGAGAGGAAAAGATGATGGTTCAGAGACAACTCTTTTATGAAATACTAACAGACCTGTCATTTTTACAGCAAAGTAAGTCCATCTCTGACAGAGATCACAGAACATGATAAAGCTAACGAATGAAAGCAAGCATTCACTGTCACGGCTCAGGGCAAGTTACTGGACCATTGATCAGCACTGATTAATTTAGCTGCAACACAGTCTGCTACATTATTGCAGAATCCTAATATAGTGGGAACAGCTACTGTATGTGTTACAAGTGAAGAGGAATATATACTAGAGACCACAAAAAGGGGATCAACGCCTGAGAACAAATGCAAATACAGCATTTTTTTTCTTTGTTTCTTCACATACTATGTATGCACATGCAGCTCTGTTTTCTCTGATCTGCTTCAAGCTTCGTCACCTTCCAGAATTAAAAGTATGAACTTTTTAACCTTATTCATGATGTATTATGCCACTGAATAAGAAAGACATTTAGACAGATGCTGTCAAGGCTGCTTCCCCACTTTGAACTTTAGGGTACAAATGTGGGGGCCTGCATGAAAACTTCTAAGCTTAACTACCAGCTTAGATCTGGTCCGCTGCCACCACTCCCAAAGTGCTAATTCCCTTCCCTGGGTAGCCTTGAGAGACTCTTCACCAATTCCCTGGTGAATACAGATCCAAACCCCTTGGATCTTAAAACAGGAGGGGGATGGTTAATTTCTCCTTTTCTCCCACCAACTCCTGGTGGATCAAAATCCAACCCCCTTGGATCTAAAAACTTGGAAAAAATCAATCAGTGCTTAAAAAGAAGGCTTTTAATTAAAGAAAAGGTAAAAATCATCTCTGTAAAATCAGGAGGGAAATTAACTTTACAAGGTAATCAAACTTAAAGAGCCCAGAGGAATCCCCTCTAGCCTTAGGTTCAAAGTTACAGCAAACAGAGATAAACACTCTAGCAAAAAGGTACATTTACAAGTTGAGAAAACAAAGATAAAAACTAACACGCCTTGCCTGGCTGTTTACTTACAAGTTTGAAATATGAGAGACTTGTTCAGAAAGATTTGGAGAGCCTGGATTGATGTCTGGTCCCTCTCAGTCCCAAGAGCAAACAAACCCCAAAACAAAGAGCACAAACAAAAGCCTTCCCCCCACCAAGATTTGAAAGTATCTTGTCCCCTTATTGGTCCTTTGGGTCAGATGTCAGCCAGGTTACCTGAGCTTCCTAACCCTTTACAGGGAAAAGGATTTTGGAGTCTCTGGCCAGGAGGGATTTTATAGCATTGTACACAGGAGGGCTGCTACCCTTCCCTTTATAGTTATGACAGATGCGATGTTAGGTGATCACATCATAGCTGAGAAAAGGCAGTATTCTCTAAGAACAAAACAGAAAAGAAATAGAATTTGCAAGATTACAGTCACTGGAAAGGAGGCACTTTAAAGAGCTGTTTTTAGAATGTAAAGCTCAGTTTATTCACTCCAAGAGGACAGCTGCACCATCATGCTAAATACATTATCTATTTACTAAAATGCTTTATAAAGCAGATGGCATGTGAATTTGCTCCATTAGAAATGAGAACATTTTCCTTCTGTTTTTTCTACATTAAGCAAAGAAATAAACAGATTCCTGAACTACTTTTATTTTTTGTCCTCACTCTCCATTCTCCACTCCACAGGAGAGCAGATAAGCAGCTCCAGAGGAACCACATGTAGCTTTTGAATTTACTGGCAGCATGCAGTCAGAAGAATGTAAGTTAGTACTTTCTTTCCTCTGACTTACCTTACCAACATGTTTTATTTCCTGTCAAAGTTTTATTGGTGTTAACCTCTTTCTAAACCTTGGGTTGAACTCTTCCCTGACAGCAATTATAATTCTTTATTTGTAAGATGCATCTACAAACCACAGAAGTCTTAGTAAGTTATCCAAAAAGGGAAAGCATGTGCTAATGGACCTCTGGAAGATGTTTTGTTGTTTGGATGTATTCAACTGCTGTAAGATTCAGAGGACCTTAGCAGACATATATAACCTTACAACACTAAGGCTTTGTCTACACTGGCACTTTCATTGCTAAAAATTTTTGTCACTCAGGGGTGAGAAAAAACACTCCCTGAATGACAAAAGTTTGAGCAACAAAAAGTGCCGGTGTGGACAGCACTTTGTCGGCAGGAGCCGTGCTCCTGGCAATGAAGCTTCCACCCCTTGCTCTCTCCCTGCGATAAAGAGTGGCCACACAGTGCACCTTACAATGGCGCGGCTGCAGCGGCACAGCCGTGCCATTGTAAGCTATGCCGTGTAGACATAGCCTAAGTTTCTCTAGAACTGAAGGGGCACATATTAGTGTTCTAAGCAAAGACACTCCTGACCTTCTGAAGTTGACGCTGATAAATGTAACATTTTAAGGATGTAGAAAACAATAGGCCTACCAAAATTAAACCTATTTGTCAGTGCGTAAACCCTGTTTTAGCTGACATACTCATATTATTGGATGACAAATACATATCTCTTTAAAGGTATCAGTACAATCTGCTTCCACTATGTCTTTCAGCACACTATTCCAAATCACTCAAGCAGAAACCGCCCTTCCAAATATCTTCTAATCATTACCACCCTCCCAAGCTGGAACATGAGAAATCCTTTCTGTAGATCCTGGTTTGGTCCTTTAAAATACTTACATACTGTGATAAGATCCCTATCTTGTAAAGAGTCAGGTGGAATGACTGAGGAATAGGCACCCCAACCCTTTTTGTACAATATGGGAACCAGTAGACAGATGTAGAAAAGCACCAATCAAGACAGAAAAATTACAAGCAATATCTATTGTAAGGACTTACATTTTTAAATGGAAAGCATATTCTAAAAGCTAAACAAACAGGCAGACAGGTTGGTGGTTATTTACTTATTTATAGAAAGGCATGTATACATCCTGATTGGTGCCAAGAAAATCTTCAAGCTAGCACAAAATTGTTGGCAGCAGGGCAGGTTCCAACAGTTCTGCATTCCTGCTCAGCAACTGGTTGTCAAAAGACTGATGAGTGAACGTAACTCTAAATTTACTTTTGATATCAGCTTTTGAAAATCCTTGCTCAGATTCACTTGTGGAAGGGGAGATTGTCAGACTTCTTTAAAGTGATTCTTGTATTGTTCATTGTAGGTTACATCTTTCAAAAGTACATACCTTTTGCTTCATTTATAATCTGAAATGGTACACTGAAAAATTGCCTCTGTTTTGAAAGAAACTGCTTCAGTTCTGCAGTATTGTAGGTAATTTTTTAAAATTAATCACTGTCTTAAGGACAAGCTTTTTGAAACAGGAAACACGTTTTACTCTGTTTGTAGAGTGCAGTGTAAATGTATAGCACTCTATAAATCAATACAAATAACACTCCCCCACTAAGGAATCCTTCCAAACATGATCATTTTCTCACTACCTACAAGCTCCATGTAGAAATCATGAGTGCCTCTTTCTTACAGTTTACCGAACATCTTTCTGATACATTGTGTAAAGCAGTCAAAAATGGAGGAAGCTTTTTGTCCACCATGTAATTAACTTTTATACTAAAGGCTCCTTAATACTTCCAATTCACTTGGATGAGTTCATCAAAAAGATAATTATATAATTTGCACTATATAATGTTTTTTCACTTGAGGATCTCGGAACACATGAAAATATTAATTAGGACTTGCTAGAAAATAATTTCGTTTCATGAAAAATGTCAAGGTTTCTTCAACATTTGTTTTTGTTCTGTGAAAACGAGATATTTCTAAATGTTTCATGAAAATGACCCCAAAACAGCCAATAGCACAGTGGTTAGGGCTATCACCCAGGATATGGGAGATCCAGATTCAAGTCCCTGCTCTGCCCGATTCAGCACAAAAGAGAGAGTATGTCTAGATTACAGCTGGGATCGATGCTCTGAGATCGATATACTGGTGGTGGACTTAGCGGGTCTAGTGAAGACCCACCAAAGTGAAGACCCTGTACTCTACCCCCGATGAGAAGAGTAAAATAAGTGGACGGGAGAGTTTTTCCTGTCAACCCCCCCGCGGTAACTCGACCTAAGGTACATCGACTCCAGCTACATTATTCACATAACTGGAGTTGCGTACCGTAGGTCGACTTACCTAGTGTAGTGTAGACATAGCCAGAGAGTCTACAGCCTGGTGGGTAGGGTACTGAATCAGGGACTTGAAACTGGGTCTTCTGTATCCTAAGTGCCCTTACCACAGAGCTAGAGTGTCAGTCTCTCCCTGTCTCTGGCCCTATGAACATTTAAGTAAAATAGCTCCTACAGGAAAGAATGAGATAAAACTGGGTTGTGGGAAACTCAGGTTGAAGTCTTTACTCTGCCTGATTCAGACCAGGGATTTAAACGTGTATCTCTCACATCCCAGGTGAATGGCCTAGCTACCGACTACTCTGGGCTGATCTCTATCCTGCCCCCCGCACCCCCACCTTACAAATTCCATCTGGGCCTGAGAAAGCCTTTTTGTTAAATCAGCATTTTCCAATGAAAGACTTCTTAGTCAAAATCATTTCAACTAGCTCGAATATTAAACTCCATAATGTCCCTATGGATTAGATAATAGATGAAGTAATTGAGGCAGAGAGTTAAATGACATGCCTAAGGTAACACAATGGTAATGCTCAAAATAAAACCCAAACATGGCTCCCTGATTTTTGTTCTGTACTCCAACCACTGAATAAAAGCTGCCTCCTATAATGTGATACCTTTTGGTTTTTGAATTAATGCAGCCAGTCTGTCTTTACTACAAATCTGAAAACAGACAGATATTAGAATTCAGTATTGGCCTTAAACTGAGAAATGATTATAAAAACGGGAAAGTGTTGGTTTTCTAGACACATACAAGTGTCAGGGTTACCATTTAAAATACTCTTTTTAAATATAACAAATAAGTCAGAAACCAAAGTGATCCACATACTGAATAATCTTTCTGGCCACTCTATTTCAGCTTTCCCCTTTTGCTTTTCCTGGATGGAGAAGGTAAAGCCATGGTCTCTATATCAATGGCTGTGATTGCCAGAGAGTCCTTTGGAATAAGCCTGGCTATTGCATTATCCACTGCCTGCAACTCCAAGAGATAGATGCTGAGTTGGAATTCCTGAGGAGACAACTTGCCTTAAGCCATGTGAAGGCCTATCTGAGCTAACACTGGTCAATATGCAGATTTCTGGCAAATCTGCCACAGGTTTGCCCTTGTAAAGATAATGGAGTGATCACTACTGAATTAACTAAATATTGAGAGTGACTGTTAATAGGTGGCCCATAACTGAATCTGTTAGCTCCAGAACCTGATCATCCAAAAATTCAAGCAAGCTCTGAAATAGTGGATTATTTATGGCTTGAAAGCTAGAGGAGACTGTCCCTGGGCGGGAGACTCTGGGATGAAGTTGAGGGCAAGTGGTGGGTTGACTGAGGCAGAGAAAGGTCAATAGTGCTAGGCGCCTCCCTGGAGTACTGTGTGCAACAGGAGCTGGTCACTGTGATAGTTTGATGGGAAGGGTTCCGATAGAGCCCACTGTTATTCTCTTACAAATCTGAGGCTGATTGCCAAGATTTTGGAGCATGGAGCACAGGAAAATAAAACCAACAGTAACTATGGGGGAAGAGGGGAGAAGACAGCAAACTGTCAGGTACCTGCTTAGAAAAAACTCTCAAAATGAAGTGATAGAAACTTAGGAGAGGAGTGTATGGGGCTGGCCGGGGGCGGAGGGGGGCAGCCCTCCAGTGCATGAAGCCAAATGTGGAAATGGAAATATTGCCAGCTGAGTTCCTCTTAACCACTAAAAGTGGCTGGAGAAGATCCTTTCCCTTTAAGATGGTGCTGCTGAGGAAATGGAGGCAGAATACTGATGAGAAATGTCAATGCAGTTCACCAGGCTTGATTGTAGAGGTTGCTGAAAGGCAGAGTACGCTGGCATGGGGAGGGGAAAAAATAAAAAGAAACCTCTTTTCTTCGTCTTCCAACTTGGTCCAATAGAAGATATTACTTCACCCACCTTGACTCTCCAATTCTGCAAGTCTCAGCAGATTCAAAATTGATGGAGCAGTAGATTATCATGAAAGAAAACAAAGAAAATACAGACCTAATATGATATCAAAATATATAATTCCTAAGGCTTGTTAACATTGACAGGTTCCTATAATTCTCATACTTTTGGTCCTTCATATGCTCTGTTAAGGATTTTGCTATCGTGGATTAAATAAATCTCATACTTATTTACTTTACTTAGTTTTGCATGTCATTTTTGCAAACACAGTCCAAAGCTGTTGTCTGGCCTGCTCCATAGCAGCCTGGATCACCAGGGAATTAGGTGGAGGATGAGAGCACAGAAACTCAGACTCCTTGGGGGGGGATAATACCTCTTTTTTCCCCCCTTTCAGTGCGGGGGCACATGTGACTGGGATACGCCACACAGTGCGTGCCAGTTGGAGAATGGTGTCGTTGATTGGTAGTAAGGGTGACCAAACAGCAAATGTGAAAAATCGGGATGGGGTGGGGGGTAATAGGAGCCTATATAAGAAAAAGATGCAAAAATCGGGACTGTCCCTATAAAATCGGGACATCTGGTCACCCTAATTGGTAGGGCCACTCTAGCCAGTACCAATGCATGCAAGATATCTATTAGCTGGTGCTGACTATCCTGCAACTCCAACAGGAGCTGAAGGGCATTAGCTATTCTCCTGAGCAGCTCCTGGTATTGACAATAGTCGTCCAGAGTACGGGGGGGGCACTGATGACACAGTTGCGTCCAGGGACGAGGGGAACCTCTTTGGATCCGTTGAAACCAGGATAACCAGCACATCGTCCAGCCCCAGTTCCAAAGTCTACTCGATGAAGAACGGTGTGGTGAGACAGGGGATTCCCTCCCAGGTTGAGCAAGACGGTTCTAAAGGCAGAATATTGGGGCCACAAGCTCCAATATGGCCAAACTGGTTGATCCTGGTGTTGCTGCGGCTATGTCCATGGAGCTGGGTACCAGTGGCTCCTGGGCTGAGGCAAGGAAGGGTACTGCCTTGGTGCCACCAGGACCCTCTGGTAGTCATGCCTTCAGAACGGAAGCAGTGGACCATGTGTAGTATCCAAATCGTCAGACTCAGAGGAACCCATCAACAGGGCCAATGGAGTGGGGTATGCTGTAGGAACTCGAGCAGAGGGTGGCAGATCTGATGTAGGAGAGGGGGCCTCTTAGCAGGTGAATTGACTGGAACATGCAGAGACCTCATCCGTTCCAGGGCAAACAATTCATGAGGCCCAGGAGCACATCTGATTCTCTCTGGTATCAACAGCACCCAGTCCACGGACAGAACCAGGGCTGGTAAGGGGGCCTGCCTCGGGACTGACGATTCAGGCTGCGCTGGCAGACCCAATGCAGGACAGGTGCGTGGTTCCAGAACCGGGACCGGTAGATCCAGCAAACAATGAGACTTGTTCTCACTCTTGTGGGCCTTGGAATGCACCCCTCCTCCGTGGTCAGAACTTGTGGAAGGTGCAGCTTCTTTCTTGGATGTGGAGGAAGACTTACTGCCATGCTTATGAGCACGCTTCCACATTTCATGGCTAGATCCCGGCATGGAATCCACAGCACTGGCGGAACCAGAATGGGACTCCGCGGTAGGAGGCGCACCTCTAGACTGCTCGGGCCAATGTATCGGGGCATTCCCTGGCCAGGATCCGACTGCAACCTCATGGTGACCTCTTAAGGTGGAGGAGCTTGCCTTTCCAGGTATGGGCTGGGAAGGAGAGGCAGATACTGCACCTGGATGTGACGTGGGCTTCCCCCAACCAGTATAGACAATGTTGGTCCTTGTCGCTGAGCGAAAACGGGTGAGGGCAGGAAGTGTAGACCTTGAATCCCGGCATCTTCAGCATAATCCAGTTCCTAGATTCAGGTGCTGGGGGCGTTGGTGGGAAACCACCAAAGCAGCATCCCAAAGTCCTTAATCCTACAAAAATTACTATGAACACTAAATCCATTACAAAAATCAGTAAAATCCTAACTATGTACAAGAATAAACACAGTTTTTCTGGAAAGTGCATCAGCAAGGACAAGAAAAAAAAAGCAGAAGCTCCAATTCAGACCATGTGGCGGTGAGAAGGAATTGAAGATGCAGTCGGTCCGCCCCGCCCTTTATCTCCTCAGGCAAAACCACAAGAGAATGCACGGGGGCATGCGTGGACCGACTCACACGAGTATTCTGAAAAACTCTGGCTTCGGGCACATGGCGCATGTGCATAACCCTCAGTAGAATGCAATAGGGAAGGAGAACTGGCAATAAATCTCACCCTCATGCTGGAAGAGAGCAATATGAGAAATTAAGGAATTGACCTTGGACCTCTGGTTACATCTCATTTAATAAAAGATCATCTGCAGGGTTCATTGGTCATGATAAACACTTTACAAAATTAAAACTGCCCCCAATAACTGGTTGGGAGGTGTTGGAGCAAAGAAACCACACTTGCATACATGTTTTGGCCATGCCCTGTTATTTCAAGCTTCTGGGATACCACTAAAAGAAGAATTAACACAATCATAGAGACTTCACTTGACCTTAAAGCAGATACCTGCATAATGGGCTATGTACCCTGCAAATGGAAGCTATCATTATAGCAAAGCAGATGGCTACACCGAACTTTACTGGTTTAAAGACATCAAATTTTGCCACATTGGAAAAGTAAATAGTGCTCCATGCCACAAAGACTGGTATCATGGACTGGCAGACCTGGCTGTGAAGGAAAGGATCACATAAAATAGACAGCAAACCCCAGAAAAATTTGAATCCATTTGGGACAGTTTCCTAGAACTGATTAGCTAAAGATCCCTTCAGGACATCTGGAAGAAAGGCAGGAGACTAATCCACATACTCCATCTTCCAATCCCCTCTATTTCTCCCCCTCCCACTCCTTCCCATGCCTTTTCCCCTCTTGGCTTTGATTTCATTAAATTTAATACATGCCATAAATATCCCATGCTGGAAATATTTAAGTTAATGCTTGGGAACCCAAGCAACTGTGTAAATTAGTCTTTTCTTGTTTCTGGAGTATTGTATTTTTGTATTTATTCTAGAAATTGACACCTAGAATTTGTTATAAGAAAAAAGATTGAAAAAAATAATAAATAATGAAATGGCCTGTGTCTCTTATTTTCCATTAGTAATGAGTATAGGCTGTAAAAAGGGATATCATCACAGGCAATATCTGACAATTGCTAGAATGTCCAGGACTCTTAATAACATTATTCTAAAAAGCACTGTGGATAGTGTGTGGTGGATTCTGTAGTGGGGTTCCTTTGGCTACTTAAGAGTATTTCCAGATCTTGTGGTTGTTTAGTCAAAATGATCCATTTTCTAAAGGATCACAGAATTAGTCAGAAGGCGAAAACTCCATTATTTCTGAAGTATCAGGGGGTAGCCGTGTTAGTCTGTATCCACAAAAACAACAAGGAGTCTGGTGGCACCTTAAAGACTAACAGATTTATTTGGGCATAAGCTTTCGTGGGTAAAAAACCTGCACTGAAGTAGGTTGTTGTAGCTGATGCATTCCAAGCTTGCCCTTTAATGCCACCAAATCTCCTTTTCAAAGAGCTAGGGTAAAATTAAATTAGAGTCTAAAGCAGATATTAGTGTTATAAGAATGTGTTCAGCATTTAGACTTTATGGAATACTTGTAGGATACTGCAGGTATTGATCTCACTTATAACCTCTGTAGCCCATGATACAAAGTTACACTGAGTGTTTGCATTGTAAACCTCTGTAATTGTGTAACTCAAACGGGAAAAGAAGTGTTAATTAAGGTAAAGTGTGCATTCTGCCCACAATATGGCCCATTGAAGGCTAATGAGGCATTGTGTAGCATCAAAGGACAGATAGTGTTCCTAACTCCATCCAGGAAAGGAAGGCCTATGCATCCACAGTTCCCATAGAATCTGGGAATGGGCGACAGGGGATGGATCACTTGATGATTACCTGTTCTGTTCATTCCCTCTGAAGCACCTGGCACTGGCCACTGTCAGAAGACAGGATACTGGCCTAGATGGACCGTTGGTTTGATCCTGTATGGCCGTTCTTATGTTAAGATATTCTTTTCTTCACCCAGCAACATGTAATCCAATCAGAAAGTATCATTTTAAATGTCTTGATAGGCAACAAGCTTATGTATCTTGTAGACTATTTAGTACACCAGCTCCAAGGTCACTAAAGGGACATAATGCTATTGAAAGAAATCAAAACCTGACAGTAGTGACAACATAAAGACTGTGCTCTTGTCCCAGACCCTATACTCCCCTCTTCTTTGCTGTATTCACAGATTCTTAGATTCCAAGGCCAGAAGAGACCATTGTGCTCACACAGTCTGACCTCATGTGTAATACACAGGCCACAGCACTTCCCCAAAATAATTCCTAGAGCATATGTTTAAGAAAAACATCCAATCTTGATTTAAAACCATCAGCAATAGAGAATCCACCACACCCCTTGGTAAATTATTCCAATGGTTAATCACTTTCATCTTTTAAAATGTACACCTTATTAAATAGCATAAGCAGGTAAGGAATATCCGCTCCAAAGCCGCTTATCTGCTGATGAAAAATAAGTATTTAATCTAAAAAAAAAAATTCATATTTGTACAAAGCTATTTAGTCTTTCAATCTCCCACAGGAAAAAAAATTAACCCCAATATTATAAAGTTTATCAACACAATTATATTAAATCTAAAGAAAAAAATCTCAACCAACAGAAATCAGTTTAACTGAAGATTTAAACCTTAGAATGATGACAGTTTCCAAACTGCCACCCAACAGGGTACTTGAGAAGGTGCAGACAAAAACAAACTTCTTCCTAAGGATCACACTTGATAATTGCTGGTAATAGCCTTTATTCCTTCTTAATGCAGCATTATTAAAATAAGATAATCAATTTCTCATTTTTAAAAGTACAATTGTTCAACACTGGCACAACAATAGAACACTGCAGCTACTTCTCTATTTTGTTTACATCTTTAAATTTTTGTTAAGATAAAATGAATTGAGTGGGGAGATGATTTGAACAGAAGAGCTCAAAATAAAAAGATCCATTAGACATGTTGGACAAATCTAGAAAGTGGTGTAAATTAAATCTTCGTACACCAGTTTGGACTACCTTACTTCTGCCCTACCCATTTGTAAGGGTGTCCAATATATCAAGCAGCTGGAAGGTGGTATAAGTTAAAGTCAAAGCTACTGTATTTTGATGTATATCTTCTTGTGGTGACGCTGCATATATGCTATTCTAGATTACATTCCCTTATACTTCAGTTGAGAGGATGTAAGCAAGCGTAATGGGGTCTAACTTTCACCAATTTGTGCATCACTTTGAATTTGAGCACAAGGAAGTTTAAGCTGGTAGAACAAAATACAACAAGGGAGCTGGAAGAAAATATAAATTACATGACTTTGACTCACATTTCAATTTGGCACCAAGGCTTTTTTAAATCCTCACACATTCCTTTATGGCTGTATGTGTCACCTTTCCTGGATTTGTCAGTTCACATTGTTCAATTTGTTTACCAATTTGCAGTTCTTGACTCTTTTGGCCAATACTGATGGTCTTAAAATAATTTCTCCAAGTAACTATTTTCAGGTATCCAAGAATACTGATCCTGGGATCTCCACAAATATACTTACTATCCTAGTTTTTTTGCAATTTTCTTTTAAGTGCTGTGACAGGTTCGGTCACAGAGATCCCCTTGGGACTGTCACCTGCTGTGCTGAAATTACCTCTGAGCCCATTTTCCCTGCCAGCTTGGGACTCCAGAACCCTGCCTTGTTGAGCCAGACATGCTAGCCTTCTGCAACACAGACTCAGGGCCTGGGCCATGCCCCCAAAGCTGCAGACTAACTAAAAACAGCTCAGCTCCAGCACCCAGACACCTGATGGGATCCAAACCCCAAATAAATCCATTTTACTCTGTATAAAGCTTATACAGGGTAAACTCATAAATTGTCTGCTCTCTATAACACTAATAGAGAGATATGCACAGCTGTTTACTCCCCCACAAATTAATCACTTACTCTGGGTTTATTAATAAACAGAAGTGATTTTATTAAATATAAAAAGTAGGATTTAAGTGGTTTCAAGTAATAACAGACAGAACAAACTGAGCTATCCCCCTCAAGGGCAAAGTAAGTCACAAAGCAAAATATAACAAAAACATACAAGTCTAAGCCTAATACATTAAGAAACTGATTACATGTAATCTCTCACCCTCAGAGATGTTCCAATAAGCTTCTTTAACAGACTAGACTCCTTCCTAGTCTGGGCCCAATCCTTTCCCCTGGTACAGTCCTTGTTAGTTCTTACAGACATTAAGCAGAGGTTTTCTCATGACTGGCAGCCCCTTTGTCCTGCTCCACCCCCTTTTATAACTTTTACACAAGGCAGGAATCTTGTCTCTCTCTGGGTCCCCACTCCACCTTCTAAATGGAAAAGTACCAGATTTAAGATGGAGTCCAGCATCATGTGACACGGTCACATGTCCTGTGAGACCCCTGCCTCCATTCTTTCTGGGCTGGCCCACACATACACAGGAAGGTTTACAAGTAAACAGAGCCATTTACAATTCATTGATTCTGAAGCACCCTTAATGGCTTACACTTAATATGTTTACATTAGTAATACAAGTATACTTCTTATTCTCCTAACTCCAGACATAGAAATAATACAGGCAAACAAATAGGATGAACACACTCAGTGGATTATAAGCTTTGTAATGATACCTTACAAGAGACCTTTTGCATAAAGCATATTCAAGTTGCATCATATTCACATTTATAAGCATATTTTCATAAAACATATGGAGTGCAACATCACAAGTGCAACAGCACAATAAAATGTATAATATCTCTCCCACTACTCAAGCAAGTGTCTAGTTCTTGTGTTTCTGCATTTTTCAATGTAGTGTGCAGTAAATTCTAAACATCGTTTCCTGGTGTATTATACTAAAACAGTTTGACTGGTACTATGATATAAATATTCTCTGAGAATGTTATAGCTTTAGATTTGTAAATTTATGACATTTACATGTTACTTTTTTCCCAGGGTTCTTCTTCTTGCTGAATTGCTACAGATAACTAGAAATTATTTATACTATCTAATCAGGAAGACACCATGTGCCCAGCTGTAAAACACTGCTTTACATAAAATAGAAAAAAGTATTTTGTTTCCAAAGGGTGTAACCAAACCAACTAAGACAAAACAAGAAACAAATATCAGGCTTAGTGAGTAAGGGAAATAGTTCACATAAACACACTTTGATTCAATGTAATGGAAATATATATACAATTGTTTTATAAGTACAAATAACAAGAAGGTGGATATGTAGGGAAACATAACTGAGTTTTTTGACCATTAAACATTTAAATGAGTTGCTAAATGAGCATATTAACTCCAATCTCAAGAGAGGATGTGAACTACTAGAGCAAATAAAATCATACACTCATAGAAGATTAGGGTTGGAAGAGACCTCAGGAGGTCATCTAGTCCAACCCCCTGCTCAAAGCAGGACCAACACCAATTAAATCATCCCAGCCAGGGCTTTGTCAAGCCGGACTTTAAAAACCTATAAGGATGGAGATTCCACCACTTCCCTAGGTAACGCATTCCAGTGCTTCACCACCCTCCTAGTGAAATAGTGTTTCCTAACAGCCAACCTAGACCTCCTCAGCTGCAACTTGAGACCATTACTCCTTGTTCTGTCATCTGCTACTACTGAGAACAGCCGAGCTCCATCCTCTTTGGAACCCCCCTTCAGGTAGTTGAAGGCTGCTATCAAATCCCCCCTCACTCTTCTCTTCTGCAGACTAAACAAGCCTAGTTCCCTCAGCCTCTCCTTGTAAGTCATGTGCCCCAGCCCGCTAATAATTTTCATTGCCCTCCACTGGACTCTCTCCAATTTGTCCACATCCCTTCTATAATGGGGGGCCCAAAACTGGACACAATACTCCAGATGTGGCCTCACCAGTGCCGAATAGAGGGGAATAATCACTTCCCTCAATCTGCTGGCAATGTTCCTAATAATGCAGCCCAATATGCCATTAGCCTTCTTGGCAACAAGGGCACACTGCTGACTCATATCTAGCTTCTCATCCACTGTAATCCCCAGGTCTTTTTCTGCAGAACTGTATTGTTTGCTGTGCATCAATATGTGATTTTAATTACTTGAGACTTACAAGATTCTTAAAGGGGGTTTTATTCTGCAGTTCTTTCTTTTAAAACACACATGCATTCTGAGTGTCTTTAATCACCAGTACAGTGTGTAGCGCCCCTTGCTGTGGTATCTAAGCACTTCCTAGTAAATTAGTTTTACATAGCAAGAACCCAGTGAACTTCAGAGTCTTCTGGTATTCTCCCTTCCTAGTTATAGAAAGCTCTGTTTGGCATCATCATACCATGTGTGATATGGAAAAAAATTCTTCCCTCCCACAAAGACAACTGTCATTTCTAAGAAAGAATACAGACTCCTGGCACCATCTTTGCTCCATATATACCGACAACAGATAGGATCCACAAAAGTATCATCAGCCAACCTGAGCGTAAATAGCATAGGTTAGAGAGAGAAATTCCCAAGTTTTTAGGGTTCTTATAGGTAGCTGCCTTGTCAAGAAACCAAGCTCTTAAGAGACTGTACATGGCATGGTCCTAAGATCATTTATGCTTTCTTTAAATGTAGTTGAGCAGTTTTTTGTTTTTAGGTTTTTGTCTTATGCCATTTTTAATTATGTCTTCACATTTTGCATAAGTGACACCTCTCTTTCATAGACCATCTCCTGAGAAAAATGGGAAATTCAGCACTACAATCAGTCCTATTTTTGAACTTTGTTTCCTGCTGTTGCTCAGAACTACCATTCCAGATGCAAAAAAGCACAAAGAAATTCTACAGGTTGTCTACATTAGTGTTTTGCAGTGCTAGTGTTAGAAATGGTAGGAAACTTTCAGAAAGAACACCTAGCATAAATGGGGCAATTGGCAGCTTTCATAATCTGCAACCACTTTTAAGAGCAACTTGAGGTCATGCGAAACTTGCAAAGGTGACAACTTGATCTCAGTTCACTTCCCACAGCCAGAAAAAAATATCACATGAAAAAAATACTCCACAGAAGAAACTAGTGTTCACTAGCTTTTATGATAACCTTACACACTGTTTGGCATATGTGCAAGTTATCTATCACCTTCATAGTAAACTGCCCTTTTAAAGTAGAGCACACACTTATACTACAAATACATACCAGCTGGCTGGTGTATTGTTTTCAGATATTGGTATCTGCATTCCTTTTACCGGATGCAGTATCATTGTCCTAGTTCAGATGTGGCAGATAAAAACAATGTGAACACATAGTTTGTTTTCATTTTTAAAGCCTCCAATGGTATCCAGTAACAATAACAGGAAGAGCTGTAAGGATCGATAGGCAAGATTATTACTTGGGACTTTTCTTCCTCTTCCCAAGAATACATATGTGAACTTTTCGATATCATATAAAACAGAGTACTTACCAGGTCCCTGTGAAGCACCCAGTTTGCATGGAGGTAATGGATTCCATCAAGGATCTGGTAGAGTAGTGATTTAACCATAGATCTTGGCAACTGCATGGGCTTTTTATTTGCTTTTGAGGCACGGTGAAACTTGATAATATGCTAGAAATAAAACAAGTAGAAACATGAAGTTTTTTTTAACAAAGTAAGTTTCCGCAAATAACATTAACAAAGGGAAAGAAATAAAGAGGTTGTTGCCTTTTGCATTGCAAAGGTGGCCTCCAATTATTTTTTAAATGTGTGTGTTCTCACTGTTACACACCTACACATTTTTGAAGAAAATCTAGATACTACCAAAACAGTGACTACTTACCACTTTGCAGTCACTGTGGTTCTTAGAAATGTTTTTTTCCATGTGGACCCCACCCCATTTATGGTACATATGTGCCGCATGTGCATGAGATTGGATTCTTTTGATCAGCAATGTCCATTGGTGCCACACCTGTGCCCTGCACCCACCCAATGGCATATGGGATAGACCGGCCCTGATTGCCTCTCAGTTTCCTTGCTAATTCACAATCCCAGCACAGATGGACTCCAAAGGAACAGAGAAGAGGGGCAGTCACGGGATTCATAAGGACAAAACAATTTAAAGACCACAGTTACTGTAGGGATAAGTAATCATTCTCACCTCGAGTCGTGGTCAGTATGGATCCCACTTATGGTGATGGACTAGCAGGTCCCAGATTAATAAAGGAGGGTCTGAGGATTTCTAGCTACAGAATTGCTCTCCCAAATTTGGCATTTGATTTGCTCTCTGATCCAGAGCCTAAGGTTTGTTAAAGATATAAAATTAGCTCCCAGTGGCTGCCCTGTGGGTCTCTGAAGAGGATGCCTCAGCTCTAGTTGAGTGGGCCCTGTTGCCTGAGGGAAGGGGCATATCTGCTAGTTGGCAACAAGATGTAATGCACTGAATGATCCACTTGGATAATCTCTGGGAAGAGGGTGATTCAGGAATTGTTTGGGCAATTCCTGAGAGGAGATGGGGACTGGATGTCTGGAGATGGATCTCAGCTTAATTCTGGAAAGAGTATGTGAGCGAAGAGAAGGAAGAGTAAATATATTCTAGAGATGGTGGTGACATCTCAGTGGTAGGATAAGACATTACTGGTACTGAGGGTTTAATTCTTTCTTGTGCCAGAGAAACTGGTACTAGTGGCATCAGAACTGAGGCCAGTGCCAGGGGCTCAATGTCAGTAGGTAGGAACAGGCCTGTAATACTGTTATGGACTATGGTACTGGGGATCTTGGTGCCTATGAGGAATCTTTGTTTCAGTACCAGAATAGATTTGGTGCCATACTAGCCTGTCCAGGGAGCCTTTGGGTTCATCCCTATTTACAGAGATACTTAAGGATTGGGCTCTTGAAACAGAAAAGACACCAACTGTGTCCATCAGTTATTGGAATAAGTCCTTCACGTGACTGGTATGGCTTGAAGTCAGAGGGTTTAGATTCAGCCATTACACAGGCAGGCACCTTGGCACTAATTAGTACTCAGGCAAAAAACAGAAAATCTAAAGAAAACAAAAAAGAGCTGCCATGAGGGTAGAAAATTGCTCCTGAACTAATTACGCTAATTACTAATATTTACAAACATTTACATAATTGCTTCAATGAAGGGGCACTATGGGGTAGCAGGTGAACACTACAAAGTTTCCTCTCGCTGTCACTGGCGGCAAAAGGGAAGTGAGAGGCAGTCAGAGCCATTCTGCCCTATATGCCCTTAGTTGAAGGGTGGAGTGCACGAGGACATACATGGCACAGGCATGGTCCCAACAGATACTACTGCTCAATCTCGTTTGCATGAGGTGCTGCACGCCATAAGTGAGATTCTCACAGACTAGGGCCTTGGCTACACTTACCAGCTAGTTCGACGGCTGGAAATCGAAGTTCTGGGTTCGACTTATCGCGTCTAGTCTGGACGCGATAAGTCGAACCCGGAAGTGCTTGCCGTCGACTGCGGTACTCCAGCTCGGCGAGAGGAGTACCGCGGAGTCGACGGGGGAGCCTGCCTGCCGCGTGTGGACCAAGGTAAGTTCGAACTAAGGTACTTCGACTTCAGCTACGTTATTCACGTAGCTGAAGTTGCGTACCTTAGTTCGAATTGGGGGGGGTAGTGTAGACCAAGCCTGAGATTCAAAGAACCATGCATAACAAGCCAACTTTCAATGTGCTTTTCTACAGGATGAAATTCATACAGACCATTTGCATACATTTATTTAGAGCAATTCAAGGTATTAATTTGAGCAGCGACAAGACTGAATTGCTTGAACTTTCTGTAGAAGCTGCCTAATTCAAAAAATTTTCCCCAGCTTTGAAGCTTTAGATATCAGGCTGTAACTAGAAGCTGTGTCTACATTAGACTTTTTCTCTCATCGTTCTCACCTTTGCTACCACTGGTGAAGCTCCTCTGGGGGGAGAGTTAACATAGGCCAGCCACTGGTATTTTAGCCACCATGTCATCGAACCATACTCAGAGCAGCTATTGATGACACAGTGGGGTTAAAAACCTGGCAACTCCTTGTCAACACTAATATTCTCATTGTTGCTTCCACAGGTGATGATGATAGTGGGAAATACAGAAAAATGCCTAGTATAGACAAAGCCATAAGGTTACTAGTTCTTGCCACTCCAAAGTACAATTAGTAAATAAACCCCAAACTCCTACAGCAGGGTATCCAAATGACTGAATATTCTGATAACAATAAATGAAACCCTTAAGGGGTCATTTTACATATTATGTACTTCAAAGTACTTTTCAAAAAATGCTGCTGCTAATTACAACAATTTAAAAAATATATTTTATTGGTATACAATCAAAAACTCAGAAGCAGCAATAAAACATGCAGAGGTTACCATGTCAAAGACCCACACACCAAAGCAATTAGTAAAAGCTTAGCCCCTTTCTCCTGGAGCATGTACTGATAAAAGCATTTCAGTGGATCCATTTCAGAACTAGCTAATGATCTTTGCAAGAAACTAATCCTTACAAAATATTTTTTAAAAACCAAACCATATCATGGCATGTAGAGCAATCCCCAACATAAAAGAACAAGGCTGGTTAGGGATACTTAAATGAAACAAATGCACAGCCATTATGAGCAAAGTATGCAAAAGAACACAAATGAGAGGTAGATGTTAAAGAACTGCAACTATAAAAGAGTCAGGGAGTTAATAGTGTATTAAGGTTTGTTGGAAAATTATCTAACCCTCTCTGGAGAGATTCTCCTTTAAAGGTCTAATCAAAGCCTAGTTCCCTGTACTAAGTGCAGCTTTACTTTCTTTCCCAATCCCCCCAATTTTACAGGTTAATTATAATTGATAATTTCCCTCAACAGAGGTAGATGGGTTTCCCAAATTCCATTTCCTACAAAACAAAAGCAAAAACTACAGTTACTGCTGTTATCTTGTTCCAGTAGAGACAGGCTTACACTATTCTACACACTTGGTTTGATCCTGTCCACTTACAATTTCAGTACTGAGTAAAATTTAAATTAAAGATAGTCAAGGCCAAGGGATTGGGATACAGAATATTTCACTGCTATGTCACTGGACTGAATCAATCTTATGAGTGACCAAGTCATACACATCAGAAGGCTGTTTAATGGCTTATGTAAGATGAGTTGGTCTCAGTCCAGTTTCTTGTGGACAAATATACATATAAAAAAAACTACCAGGACAACTAGTATTAATGTGAAATTTTGTTGGCAGTTTCATCTGAGAGCCCACAGAACATAGAGACATGGTAACTGGCTACCGTCTCACCATTAGAGATTGTTCCTCCAGAACAAGATTGATGGCTGGTGGGTCCCAGTGCTTTTATTTGTTTTATTTATTTAATTTATTAATTTCTTCAAATTTCCAAAAGTACAGCTATAGGCTTCCATCCAGTGCTCTGGGGGCCTATTCCATAAACTAGAAACCACAACAAAAACAAAAGGACTGACCATAAAATAGCCACCTTAGCCTACTCCCTCCTCAACAGCCTTAAGGAACAGAGAAAAAATGGGATCTGCAATGTATCCAGAGAGTTAAAGCATCTTGGCTCTGGCAAACCAAGGGAGAAAGCGAGTTCCAAAACACAGGACCTCTCACAGAGAATGCCCTGTCAGCAGCCATCCTTTGTTTGTACTGAAGAAGCTCCAGCTCGAGCACCTCTGCTGATCTCAAATAGGACAGAATATAAGAGGGAGATAGTTGCTCTCTCAGGTAACCAGGTCAGAAATCAAATCATCAAATTATTTAAGATCAAGGAAATAGAAAAATCAAGAAATTGCCAGAGTTGCTTTGTTACAAACTTCCCAATGACGTTGCCTAAAAACGGTAGATAAGAAACAGGTTCACAGTTAGCAAGACTGACAACATCATGAGTTGGTTTCTTGAAAACGGATTTATTTAAGAGCTGCTGGAGCCACTGCTCTTCCCTCACCCAGGGAAACACTGTCAATATCAATCAACAATGGACCCACTACTTCCCAACTGGCCTGAAACAGCTGGTTAAAGGAAAAAAAAGGTCCAAACTGAAAGCTGATGAAACCTCCTATTATCGTGAACATAAGAATGGCCATACTGGATCAGACCAATGGTCCCTTTATCCCAGTATCCTGTCTTTCAACAATGCCTGGTGCCAAATGCTTCAGAGGGAACGAACAGAACAGGGCAATTTATTGAGTGATACATCCTTTGTCATCCAGTCTCAGTTTCTGGGAGTCAGAGGCTAGAGACACCCAAAGGATAGGGTTGCGTCCTTGACCATTTTGGCTATTAGTCATTGATGGACCTATCCTCCATTAACTTAGCTAATTCTTTTTTGGATTAGCAGATAAGCACTGAACCCCTCACAACCCCTCACACCATGTCCAACATAGTGTCTTTTTTCTCAGAACCTAGGAAATGTTATATCAGCTTAGATCAGTGACCCTTCTCTTCCAGCATACCGTCTTCCACAGTAGCAGGAAAAACTGTCAATCTGGCAGAACAGACACAAAAGCAGCCTTCAGCAAGTACTATAGCATTGAGTGAGCATTAAGTGAAAGTGACTGGAGCTTAAGTTTCTAAACTCCTAGGGATATGTCTACACTAGGTAAACTACAGCAGCACAGATGTGGCACTGTAGCTGTGCTGCTATAATATAGTGTGACAAACTTCCTCCTCTATCTTGGTGGGTCCTGCACTTATTGGCAGATTTTCTTGCCTCAGAGATTCACCATGTGGGTTGGGGAATAGTCCAGAGACCTTCCCCTCTGGGAGAACCCACAGTCCAGGTTAATTGGGAGGTTTGGGAGGAACCCGGGCCCACACTCTACTCCGGGTTCCAGCCCAGGGCCCTGTGGACTGCAGCTATCTATAGTGCTTCCTGTATCAGCTGCATGACAGCTACAACTCCCTGGGCTACTTCCCCATGGCCTCCTCCAAACACCTTCCTTATTCTTACCACAGGACCTTCCTCCTGGGGTCTGATAACGCTTGTGCTCCTCAGTCCTCTAGCAGCACACCCTCTCACTCTCAGCTCCTTGCGCCTCTTGCTCCCAGCTCCTCACACTCGCACCACAAACAGAAGTGAGCTCCTTTTTAAAACCCAGTGCCCTGATTAGCCTGCCTTAATTGATTCTAGCAGCTTCTTAATTGGCTCCAGGTGTCCTAATTAGCCTGCCTCCCTTAACTGGTTCTAGCAGGTTCCTGATTACTCTAGTGCAGCCCCTGCTCTGGTCACTCAGGGAACAGAAAACTACTCATCCAGTGACCAGTATATTTGCCCTCTACCAGACTCCTGTACTCCACTGGTCTGGGTCTGTCACAATAGACACTTACGACAGAAGGGGTTCTTTGTCGCTGTAGTACATCTACCATCCGAGAACAGTAGCTAGGTTGATATCATAGGATTTATATCGGAGCTTAGGTCACCTTGACTACATCACCCAGGGTGTGAAATTTTTCCACAGCCCTGTTAACCTGACCTATGTTTGTAGCGTAGACCAGTCTTACGTCTGTTGAAGATAAGTTACTCAGGGTATCCTTCAAACTTTTAAAACTAGTAGATCTCATCTGATTCCTCCTTGTTTTTATTCATGATGAGAAGAGAAGGACGAGTTTTCTAGCTTCTTCAACTCCCAATCAACTTATCAACTTTGAATGAAACAGTCCAAATGAAGAAAATATTCCTTTTGTGCCTACAGAAGAGGCTATTGCTGTCAGAAAACTCAGGTCCCAGGTGCTTTCTGTGTGACTTCCATCTGTTCAGTGGTGTGACTTTCTTTCAATTGAAAACTGAGCCAGTCAGAGTTCAGGTAGGGAAATAGGAGTATCTAAGTGGGCTCTGTGATTGATCCTGATGAGTTACTGTTGGTGTCTCTTGGGAGTCAGAAGCCAGGTCCCAATACCTTGGATGACTTTGCCAGTCTCTTGAACCCATAGCACAGCCCCTGGGTCCCCACAGGATTAAGCCCTTAATACAGTTCATGAGCCGTTGTGCCACATTTACAAAGCTTGACCTCAAAAGCTGAATGTTTTTCCCAGGTTTCTTTACCTAGAAAAGCAGGCTTTTACTCAAAGTTTTTGTAGAAGCTCAACATTTTTATTTAAATATTTTAAGAAAATATAATAAATTTAGACCTTGACATATTTTGTATTAAACTCAGATTTTAATTTAAACTGATTTTTAAAAACAAATGATAATTTAATAACAAAATTTTAAAAATCTGATTTAAATAAAAAATCTGATTTTTTTTAAATTCTCAATCTTTATCCACTGTGGATCAGGGGATTCTTGCTGAAATATTTGACAATACTTGACCATGGTGGTCAATTGACTGGCTTGCCAAGCCTACATTTAAGTAATGTAAAAATATTTGGGACCTGTTACTGCTTGAGCCTATCCTTATGAGTAAGAGCTAAAATCAGACTTAATGTAACCAAGTAAAACCAGTGGAATTGCACAAGATCCGAGTATGACTTAAATATTGAAAAATGTTGATGGAATCCACTTAAATTTGCAGTACTATTTGTACTTACTAGCAGGCTCTTCACCATCACTATTAAATTAATAGTAAGAATACAGACTATTTCCTTGAAGTTTGATATGTAAAATTGTAAATCTTTATTTGAATGCTGAGTCAATTGGAATTAGGAAGCTTGGATCCAAAGAGGATCCTTTGTGCTTTCTTTCTAAACTAAATGAGCATAATAGGATTTCTCATTTCTATTACTAGATGAAAATCATATATTAAAGACAACCCCTGCATGCTTATAACCTTTTTCTTTAATTTAAGAAGGCAGAGTATGTGTAATAGATTAACATCCAACATTATTTAATATCATATGCAACAACAATTTTTTATTTTAACAGTTTCACTGGTATCTGCAGATAAACTTATTGAGGATCAGCTCTGTGCCATAAGCTACAGAAGGAAAGATATCTCACCAATTCAGGACAGCAAAATGGATATTAATTTTCTTTAAGAGCAGGAATCTAGTTAAGCAAATAGAAAGGATGTATAATATAATACACAGAATGGAGAGATCTGTTGAATATTTCAATCAAAGAGCATGTAAAGGGAATACTAATATTAAAAAGCTGATGGTGCAACACTGACAGGCCCCGCTCGTCGGCAGGCGGGATCGAACCTGGAATCTCTGGAGCTAAACGCATGAGCCTCTACTGCAGCTAAAAGCCAGCTCTTAACTAAGGATATAGAGCAGACTCATTAATCTCTCTCTAAGAGGTCTCAGTGCCACTAGATGGGACAGAAAACCAAACCCAGGATGTGTGTGGGTTACAATGGCATAAAGGTTTATTGGTGTAGCTGGGAATCCTACACATTTCTGACCTGCTGAAAGGTTATAAATACATAACCTTTGCCAATAAAAACCACATCTCTAGCCAGATCTCATCTCTGGCCTTTAAAAAAAAAAAGTTACTAAAAAAAGTTGAATGTAGTGGCCATCATACATTTAATTTGTTTCTTATAAATTTTAAAAGTGATGTCATAAAATGCTTATGACCCACAAAGGAAGTGACAGGCAGCAGAATAAAACCTTAAACTAAGACAGAATAAGGAAAATTATATGAAAACAGAATAAGTCAACAAAGTTCTTTAATTATAAAACAGCAAGAGAGCAATACCGGATTTATCATGGGGCAATTGGCACCATGGCGCCGGGCCATGGTCCAAAGGGGCCCTGGCCGCTCTTCTCCGCCCCCCACTCTCTCCTGCGGGTGCAGCGGGCAGAAGCTTGGTCCTGCTGGCTCCTGCTGCAGGGCAGGCTCCGCCGGCAGCCAACCTCACCCCTCCCCTGTCTCTTACCCGGAGTGCGCCGCGTTGGCTCACCTTACCTCAGATTGCATCATTTGAAAGACAGATTGAAAGAACACAGGACAGAATTTAAAAACATATAGAAGCCATATGTGGATTATATTAAGGATTTTGGAATTAAAGTATAAAACCGAGTATTACTATTGTATTGGTTCGATGAATTGCTATATGACCAAAGTTCATCTCTAAACAAGCATGCTTTCTTCAAATCATGCAGATTTTGTTTTGCCTGTCTGATAAAATTTGGGAGGTGTTTTGGGGATTCAGTATGATTATATTAGCTAATGAGTGTGTAGTTAATATGTCTGCAGGGTGGGATAGTACAAATATTGATACAGACGTAGTCAAATGTTTTTAAATTATTACAGCTCTCTTCACCTCTTCCTTATGCCAACCACAGATGCTAAGAAGATACATTACAGCAACTAACAAATTACAAGTAAACTTTGTAGTTTAATATATTTGTCACCAAATGTGAGGCGGTCCTGTGATGCTTCTGTATTAAAAATGCTGAACAAAAATAAGTAGTGTTTGTTCTTGTCCATCACAAAAGAATTTTAATAAAATGTAATCATCATCTGAATCCAAAGACTATCCCCTTTAATGACTGGGCTTCTACCCATCATTTTTGTTCATTAAAATAGGTTGAATTTTTATTGTACTACAAAATATATAGAATAATATAATATCTGGCATACTTCATTATTGATCTCTGGCCAAAATTTTCTAGCATAGGAGCTAAAGATAACCACTTTAATTAAAAGTGGCCTGATTTTTATAAGTGATCCACATTTACAGTTCCCACTGAAGCTGTTAAGAGTTGCAGATGATTAGCAACTTTAATGATCAGGACACACTAATTTAGGTGCTTAAAGATGGATTTGGGTAACTAACTTTAGGCACCCAAATTTGAAAATGTTGGTCACCTGTGTATCTCTCTTAGTAAAAGCACATCTATTATCCAACAATTTTCAAAAAAAAAAAAATCAATCTTTTCAGATGGATATAGGCATTAAATATACTTATTTTGTTTTGGCTAATGCTGTGAGAGTATATAGTGCTGTTCAGTAAAAATCCTATGCAAAACAAGTAAGTTCTCTTCCCCAAAAGGTATAAGGGCCCAAGTTGTGCAGCACAGGAAATGCAAAACACCACAACACAGAAACAAGTGGACATTACTACTGAAATGATTCACAAAATGTGGGATTTTAAGGAGCTTTTTGAAGGTGGAGAGTGAAGGAGCTTTACGTACGTTAACTGGGAGGCTGTTCCTGTGTAGGAGGTAGCATGAAAAAAGACACAAAGTTGGGAGTGAGCAAAAGAGACAAAAGGGGAAGTTAGGAGTGATGCTTGGGAGAAATGGAAGGAACAAGGGGCTTGTAGAGGAAATGAGGCCAAAGGTTTAGGCAAGAACCAAGTTATGGAGAGTCTTGAATGTAACTAATTTTATGCAGAGGAAGAAGGAGAGTTCTTGTAAAGATTAAAAAGTGGAGAGACATGATCAGGTGCATAGGAAAGGAAAATTATTTGAACAGCACATGTTGCACAGAAAAGAGTGAGGAGAAAGTGAGAGGCCAGAAACAACTAGGGTAACAAACATTACATCTCAAATAGTATATATCAATTAACTAAACTGGGACTATGACTAAATAACAGCCAGACACGTAAGGAGTGGTGAGAACATTAAAACATAGTGATTTCTCATCTATTAGCCATGTGATGGTTTGTTTTTGTTTTTTTGTTTTTTACACAATATGAATACCACATGCACAAAAAAATTAGAATAGTAAAGGTTGATGAAAAGGGTTCTTGAACATGCCACTCAGTGCAGCAGTAAAATGGTTCTTGTGGTTACTCTAAAAAGCAACTAAATTCAACTGATGGACAGAATTATTTAAATTCTATGCATGTAAAATTATAATATGTAGAATGGGAATATAACACTTAGTTATCACCTGTGTAGAGTACACACATTTTTTGCGTCACTTGACTTTGATGAAAAACCTTTTGAAGTGACTCAGTGCAAGACTGTCACCATGTCAGAGCAAGTTGATTCAACTAGATTATATGCAGGAGGATTAAATCTCATGACTTGATTCACTCTGCTTTAAGTTTTCTTTTACTTTGTGCATAGTCTATGTTTACTTTCCTTAGTAGTAAACTTCTGATAGTGTCTTGTATAAATAGCTCTCATTATCTAACATACTTGTAATTACAAGCAGTTCAACAATCTGCCACTGACATTAAACATATCATTAGTAATGCTAACTTCCATATTAGTGATGCCGTCATAATAACATTGAGACTGACATTGGCAAGGACAGAAGTGGCAAGAACGTTTTCAAAGGAACTTATTCACCACATATTATCCTTAGGATGTTTTGTTCTCTTCTGGGCCTGAACCAAGCCCCCAGATCTAAGCAACCCATATATTCTGGATGAGGAAATGGACCTTGAGAATCTGTACACAAATCAAAAACACAATGTTGTAGCAAACCTCAGTTTATAACAGATCAAACCAAATATTATGAGACTTTTGGTGGGAAAATTCTCTTTCTGCCACTGACATGCTATCACTATGAGGAAATGAGCTAGAGATATAAGTTTTCATTTTAAAAATTCTCCAGAAATCATTTCATATCCTACTCTTAACTCAATAGAACAGGCCTCACTCATAGCAACATAACAAATTCAGACGTTAATAAACTTTGAAATTAGTGTATAAAACAACTGGATTTTGGTTTTCCGCACTAGATATTGATGAGGGAGGCCAGGAAATTAATCTCTCTCTCTCACTTAATTTTTGTAACAAAAGTAGCCAAAAGAAAGCATGGAAAGCATCTTCACACTTCTATTTTAGGGTGACAATTCGGGAACCCATAAACTATTCCTTCAAATATGGTAGGCATATTCAATTTTGCCTTCAAATCTAATCTCCATTTTTGAAGCTGATATGGCATTTTTCATGGATATTAGAGGGAAGGCCAAAATTGGGATTATAATAGATCCTCAGTTACAACCTTAACTATATTACATACAGACACATCTCAGTGTCACATATGAATGCTGTATAAATATTTCAAAAATACAGGAAATTTGCACTTACCCACAAATCATGTTCGGCATAATCAAACAGCAGCCAAACCTTTCTATCACTGTGAGAAAGGAAAACCTTCTGTAATGCAATCACATTGGGGTGCTTCAATTCTCGTAAAAGCTGTAAATAAAGACACAAAAAAGTCAGTATTTCTACAGCTACAAAAAACAACATTTACATGATTCCAGTTTGCAATGCAAAGTATCTAATGACAAAGGCAACTGTGTTACCAGAGCTGGAAACATGGATAACTAGGGTAGGTCATAGTCATGCAAGGTATTTGCAACAAAGTAAGTATGGTCCCATAGACAATATACCCAAAGCAATTCAGCACATTATTGTTATTAACTTCAGAAAGAGCTAGATTGCGCCCGGCTAGGACACGGATGCAGAGTGAGGTGCAGTAAGAAGAGCATAAAGAGCCGTCCCACTGAAGGGTCAAATAGAACTGGAGTTTAGGGGTGACTACATTTCTATTTCTATTGGGAGAAACACACATACCCTGGCTAGCCTCATAAATGTGTACAGCAGTGAACAACCTGTATATGTCAAGCATCTCAGGAAGGCAGACTGCACAGTGCCTCCTGGTGTTCCCCCTAGGGTGACCAGATGTCCCAATAAAATTGGGACTGTCCCAATATTTAACCCTTTGTCCCGCATCCTGATCAATGTACGATCGGGACACCATTTGTCCTGATATTCAGGTAAGGAGGCGAGCGGGAGGGAGGCGCCGACTCCATGGGTGCTCCAGGGTTGGAGCACTCATGGGGAAAAATTGCAGCCAAGCTCCCCCTCCTCACCTCCTTCTCCCTCCCTCCCCCCAGCACGCCGGGTCCCTGCTCCTTCCCACCGCCAGCGCTTCCCGCTGCCTAATCTCTGTTTGGCGGCACGTAGCACTTTCCAGGAGGGAGGGGGGAGGAGCGGGGATGCGGCGCTCTCAGGGGAGGAGGTGGAGAAGAAGCAGGGCAGGGGTGGGGACTTGGGGGAAGAGGGTGGAATGGGGGCGGAGCGAGGGCGGATGTTTGGGTGGGAAGAGGCGGTGGGCGAGCACCCACCTGGCAGAGGGGAAGTCAGCGCCGTAGGGGCGGGGGGAGGGGTGAAGAGGCAAGCGAGCAAGCGGCGGACAGGTGGGGTGAGGAGGCGAGCGGTGGGTGGGTGGACTGAGGAGGGACGCAGCAAGCCAGCAAGGGGACGGGGGATGAGGAAGATCATGGGGGGGGGGAGCCGAGCGGGAAGGGGGCGGGACATGGGGCAGACTGGGGGCGGAGACTGGGAGGAGTGGGGGTGGACTGTGGGCAGGGCTGACGGCACCCCAATGTGTCCCGATATTTTAGTGTTGTCATCTGGTCACCCTAGTTCCCCCTGGGTGGTGTGACTGTGCTTAAATGGCACAATTGAGCCTGAAGGATGTATATCATGCTGTGTGTTTAAGGCAGCAGTTTTTCATCACTGGCACATGGCTGTTATTAGTAAACATTTCTATTATTACACACACACACACACACACACACACACACACGCCCTATGTTAAAAGGACATTAAGGTTGCAAAGTCAAACACTCAAAAGTTAAGAAACATCAGATACACAGGCAATCTTAATTCTATGTGGAGCAGCACTAGCGGGACAGGAAACACACACTTTGCCACTGCATTTCACAGATATTTGCTGATTGCAGGGGAAAGGTGAAACTCAGGAATCTCGGGTTCCATTCCAGCCTCTGGACAGGAGTGTGCTCTAGGGGGCACAAAGTCCTCTACCCGTTCCCCACAAGCTTGACCCCTTCTGATACATCCACTCCAAACTGTCCACGTCCCCATCTTGACTCTTTCTCACTACTGACGCCTTGCCCCAGTCTCCTCGCTTAACCAGTCCCATTCCCCACTTCTCAGGCTTCCCATCCCAGTCCCAGGGCTCAGACAGCCCTAGTTTCCCCTTCTGGGCTCATTGTCCCAGTCTTCCTCCTAGTCCCCATTCCTGGTCTGTGTTCCTTGCTCAGAGAATCCCAGGTCCCCCCCCCCCCACACACCCAACTCTGTCCCCCATCTCCTTGCCCAACCAGTTCCATTCCCCTACTCCTTGCTCCTCATCCCATCCATCTGTGTCCTCCGCATCCCAAATCCAGTTGCCTTCCTCCTTTCCCCATCACAAACTCAGAGTCCCAGTCTCCTGGAATAGGATTCTTGCCCAATAGTCCCCTCACTACTACCACCACCACCTGGCTCCTTGTCCAGTCAGTCTCAGTTCTCCCCTCAGATCCTTGTCCAATCTCAGTTCCTCCCCATCCTCGTATCCTGGCTCATTGTCAGATCCCATGTCTCTTCCCCTCACCTCCTTTCCCCCACCTGACTGGTTCCCAGACTGTCTCCTTGCCCAACTAATTCCACTCTCCCTCCCACCCCTAGGCCTGGTCTACACTAGGCGTTTATGTCGAAGTTAGCGCCGTTACATCGAATTAACCCTGCACCCGTCCACACCGCGAAGGTATTTAGTTCGACATAGAGGTCTCTTTAATTCGACTTCTGTACTCCTCCCCGACGAGGGGAGTAGCGCTAAATTCGACATGGCCATGTCGAATTAGGCTAGGTGTGGATGGAAATCGACGCTAATAGCTCCAGGAGCTATCCCACAGTGCACCACTCTGTTGACGCTCTGGACAGCAGTAAGAGCTCGGATGTTCTGAACTGCCACACAGGAAAAGCCCCGGGAAAATTTGAATTTGAATTCCTTTTCCTGTCTGGCCAGTTTGAATCTCATTTCCTGTCTGGACATCGTGGCGAGCTCAGCAGCACTGGCAACGATGCAGAGCTCTCCAGCACTGATGGCAGTGCAATCTCAGAATAGAAAGAGGGCCCCAGCATGGACTGATCGGGAAGTCTTGGATCTCATCGCTGTGTGGGGCGATGAGTCCGTGCTTTCCGAGCTGCGATCCAAAAGACGGAATGCAAAGATCTATGAGAAGATCTCTAAAGACATGGCAGAGAGAGGATACAGCCGGGATGTAACGCAGTGCCGCGTGAAAATCAAGGAGCTGAGGCAAGGCTACCAGAAGACCAAAGAGGCAAACGGACGCTCCGGATCCCATCCCCAGACATCCCGTTTCTACGAGGCACTGCATTCCATCCTCGGTGCGGCCGCCACCACTACCCCACCACTGACTGTGGACTCTGAGGATGGGATAGTGTCCACGGCCGGATCCTCGGACATGTTAGCGGACGGGGAAGATGAGGAAGGAGATGAGGAGGACGAGGCAGTCGACAGCGCTCACAACGCTGATTTCCCCGACAGCCAGGATCTCTTCATCACCCTTACAGAGATCCCCTACCAACCCTCCCCAGCCGTTACCCCGGACACAGAATCTGGTGAAGGATCATCCAGTAAGTGTTGTAAACATCTAAACATTTATTTGTAACAGAACATGAATATTAACAATTTAAAAAATGGGTTTCTCATGATTAGTTTGATTAACTTTACGGTTCAGTCATGGGCAGTGCAACTATTGAAAAAAAATCTAGCAATGTCCGGTTTTGCATGATTGTCCTGCCCAAGCCGCTCTACTGTTTAGTCCCTGCTACTGCAGCTACAGTAAGATGCGGTCTATATGTCCGGGGATGGAGCAGAAATCCTCCTGGGACATCTCAAGGAAGCTCTCCTGCAGGTAATTTGAAATCCGCTGCATTAGGTTCTTGGGGAGAGCGGCCTTATTGGGTCCTCCGTAGTAGGACACGTTGCCGCGCCACGAGACTAGCAAGTACTCCGGAATCATTGCTTGGCACAGCATGGCGGCATACGGCCCTGGTCTTTGGAGGCTTTCCCGGAGCATTCTCTGTCTGTCGCTCTCAGAGATCCTCATGAGGGTGATGTCGCTCATGATGACCTGCTTTGAATGAGGTAGGGGAATGTTAGTGTTGGGACTGCTTTACCGTTCCTTTACAGAACTGTAACCGCTGGTTTGCAGCCACGCGGTGGAGGCGGGAGAGGGGCAGCCGAAAGGGATCGTTCCCGGGGACAGCCGCGAGGGTGTGGCACAGGAGCAGACTTCCTGCTTGCCGGATTGCTGGCAGCAGGGACCGACATTGATTTCAATGTGAAATGAGGCCATTGCTAATATTAAAGTTTTAAGCTGCCACGAATCTACGGCTTACCATGTCTGCGTGCAAGAGCAATTCCGTTGTCCTGACACGGTTCTCAAATGTGCTCTGCAAAACCCCAGACACTGAATGCGAAGGCCGAGAATTCGACCTTGTGCTGAGTGCGCATGTGATAGGTGCTGTGCATGGTCCTGTTCACAGAGAAAGACTATGTTCTTTGTTCACAACTACATTTATCTTTCTGAGGAATTCACTCCCTTTTTCCCATTCCCACAGCCCCATCTGCGACTGTCTCACAACCTAGCCTGTCATCACACTCCCAGAGGCTAGGGAGGATTAGGCATAAGAAGAAGAGGACACGGGAGGACATGTTCTCAGAGCTTATAGCCTGCTCCAGAGCCCAGGCAGCACAGCAGACCCAGTGGCGGGAGAACTTGACCCGAATGCACCAAGCCAACATGGATCGGGAGGAGAGGTGGCGTCAGGAAGACCAGCAGGCGACTCAAACCCTGCTTGGACTACTGAGGGAGCAAACGGACACGCTCCGGCGCCTTGTGGATGTTCTGCAGGAACGGAGGCAGGAGGACAGAGCCCCGCTGCAGTCCATCTCTAACCGCCCTCCCCCGCCACCAAGTCCCATACTCCCCTCACCCAAAGTGCACAGAAGGAGAGGCGGCAGAGTCCCTGCTAACTCTCACTCCACCCCTGCAGAGAGCTCGAGCAGCAGAAGGCTCTCATTCCCCAAAGTTTGACAAGTTCTTTCCTTCCCGCCTGACACAAGCCCCCGTCCAAGTTTCACTTCCCAGTTCCATGTGTAGTTGATAATAAAAAATATGTTTCTGTTAACTACTGTTTCCATCATGTTCTTTTGGAGGAGGGGGGGAAAGGGGGTTGGTAATTGGACAGGACAGTCACCTTTGGCAGGGTACATAGTCGGGGGCAGGCACAGCAGCAGGGCACATACATAGTGCAGTGATGCAGTGACTACTTACCCTGGTTAGTCTGGGAGGTTGTTTTCATGTTATGTGGTGGGGGGTGGGTTGCTCTGTGACTTTGTGGCAGGGGAGGGCAGTTAGAGATCTTAAGCGGCGGTCCTTAGGCAGGATCACAGAGCCACACAGCAGGGGATCTGTAACCGTCCTCCCCCTGCCACAAAGTCACATAGACCCCCCATACACACAGTCCCTATCAGGAGGGGTGACAGGCTCCGTTGAAACAACCATCCCACCGCAGCGGAGCCTGTCAGTCCTTGAGTTTAGAAGCTGCATTCGCGCGATTACACTACACCCGCTCCGCACCACAGTCTGCGTCCCAGTTTTAAAAAATTCCCGCGAAAACAGTATTAAAGAAAACGGTGTGCTTTAACAAAGTAGAACTATTTTTATTTTGAAACGTGTGTTGGAAGTGGGGTGAAGGGGGTATGTAACTGGATAGGATAGTCAACATGAACTGGGTAAAGAAACGGGGGCAGGTTCGGCTTCTCTGTACACAAACTTTAAAGTCACAGGTTACCCTGCTCACTCAGGAACTTTGCTTTCAAAGCCTCCCGGATGCACAGCGCTTCCCGCTGGTCTCTTCTAATCGCCCGGCTGTCTGGCTGTGAGTAATCAGCAGCCAGGCTATTTTCCTCAACCTCCCACCCCGCCATAAAGGTCTCCCCCTTGCTCTCACAGAGATTGTGGAGCACACAGCAAGCTGCTATAACAATGGGGATATTGGTTTCGCTGAGATCACAGCGAGTCAGCAAGCTTCTCCATCTCCCCTTGAGACGTCCAAAAGCACACTCCACCACCATTCTGCACCTGCTCAGCCGGTAGTTGAAGAGTTCTTTTTCAGTGTCCAGGGCACCTGTATAGGGCTTCATGAGCCAGGGCATTAGCGGGTAGGCTGGGTCCCCGAGGATGACTATAGGCATCTCCACATCCCCAACAGTTATTTTGTGGTCCGGGAAGTAAATACCTTGCTGCAGCCGTCTAAACAGACCAGAGTTCCTGAAAACACGAGCGTCATGAACCTTGCCCGGCCATCCCACGTAGATGTTGGTAAAACGTCCCCTGTGGTCCACCAGTGCTTGCAGCACCATGGAAAAGTAGCCCTTTCTGTTAATGTACTGGCTGGCCTGGTGTTCCGGTGCCAGGATAGGGATGTGAGTTCCATCTATGGCCCCACCGCAGTTTGGGAATCCCATCGCTGCGAAGCCATCTATGATCGCCTCCAAGTTTCCCAGGGTCACTACCTTTGGCAGCAGTACATCAACGATTGCCTTGGCTACTTGCATCACAACAACCCCCACGGTAGATTTGCCCACCCCAAACTGGTTCGCGACTGACCGGTAGCTGTCTGGCGTTGCAAGCTTCCAGAGGGCTATGGCCACTTGCTTCTGGACAGTCAGGGCTGCTCGCATCCGGGTGTCATTGCGCTTCAGGGCAGGGGACAGCAACTCACAAAGTTCAAGGAAAGTTCCCTTCCGCATGCGGAAGTTTCGCAGCCACTGTGATTCATCCCAGACCTGCAGCACTATGCGGTCCCACCACTCAGTGCTTGTTTCCCGTGCCCAGAATCGCCGTTTCACAGCATCAACATGACCCATTGCCACCGTGATGTCCTCGGCGCTGGGTCCCCTGCTTTCTGAGAGGTCTGTGCTACTCTCAGACTTCAGGCCATCACCGCGTTGACGTAGCCTCCTCGCCTGACTTTTCTGCATCTGCCTCAGGGCAACCTGTATGATAAGCTGCGAGGCGTTGAGAGCGGCCACAACTGCAGCGATGGTTGCAGCGGGCTCCATGCTCACAGTGCTGTGGCGTCCGCGCTGTCAATGACTGGAAAAGTGCGCGAAATGATTTCCCGCCGGCGCTTTCAGGGAGGGAGGGAGGGCGGGAGTGATGGACGGATGACGACAGTTACCCAAAAGCACCCTGGCCCCTTTTTTTTTTACCCAGAAGGCATTTGCGGCTCCACCCAGAATTCCAATGGGCGGCGGGGACTCCGGGAACTGTGGGATAGCTGCCCTCAGTGCACCGCTTCCAATGTCGACGCTTTCCCCGTTAGTGTGGACTCACAAAGTCGAATTACTGTCCTTAGTGTGGACACACACGTTCGACTTTGCAATATCGATTCCAAAAATTCGATTTAAGTAAAATCGAACTACTCTCGTAGTGTAGACAAGGCCCTAGTTTCCCTCTCCCACTAAGGCTCCTTGCCCCAATCTGCTTCTCTCCACCCTTGGATCTGGCTCTTGTCTCCTGTGTATTTGAATCCAGATGCTTCCTCCTCTACGCTGCCTGGGCCCAGATGGGGCATCAGTGACTGCACAGGAGAGATGATCTCACTGCTATCAGTTTCTGTTCCCGGCCTCAGCCTGGCCCACAGCAGCAATTACATAGAAAGTCCTGCTCAGAACCCTGTAGCCCCTGGCTGCAGCAGGTTCAGTGCGGATGGAATCTCATAAGTTTTTTACTTTAAAGCTCTAGCAAGTCTCTACTGAACACATGCAAACTGGGATTTTTCCAAGACTTATAACTTGGCCAAAATTGGGCAGATCTTCACAAGGATGGCAAAAGTCACAATCCTGAGAATAAGGCCAATCCATATCAAATTTCAAGTCTCTACTCCAAAGCATGGCTATGCTTGAAGTTTTCAAAGACAACATCACCAGAATTTTTAACATGGGCAAAACAACATACTTTTCCCTAGTTTCATTCTTGGAAAAGACTGAACTCTTTTGATGGAAATTTTCTCCCCCTCCTCACCTCCCCCTCCCCCAAAAAAAAAATCAATCTGAGGCAGAGACCCAGCATGGAAAATTTCACCCAAACTGTTAAAGAATGGCAAAGTTATAAGCAACTGAAAACACATTCTTATAATGAAAAACAACGAGGAGTCCTTATGGCACCTTAGAGATTAATACATTTATTTGGGCATAAGCTTTCGTGGGATATAACCCACTTCATCAGATCCATGAAGTGGAAAATACAGTAAGCAGGTATAAATATACAGCACATGAAAAGATGGGAGTTGCCTTACCAAGTGGGGGAAGTCTGTGCTAATGAGGCCAATTCAATTAGGGTGGATGTGACCCATTCCCAACAGTTGACAAGAAGGGGTGAATATCAACAAAGGGAAAATTATTTTTTGTAGTGACCCAGACACTCCCAGTCTTTATTCAGACCTAATTTGATGGTGTCAAGTTTGCAAATTAATTCCAGTTCTGCAGTTTCTCGTTGAAGTCTGTTTTTGAAGGGGTTTTTTTGTTGAAGAATGGTGACTTTTAAGTCTGTTATTGAGTGTCCAGGGAGACGGAAGTGCTCTCCTACTGGTCTTTGAATGTTACTATTCTTGATGTCTGATTTGTGTCCACTTATTCTTTTGCGTAGACACTGTCCAGTTTGGCCATTGTAAATGTCAGAGGGGCATTTGCTGGCATATATCACATGGGTAGATGTGCAGGTGAACGAGCCCTTGATGGTGTGGCTGCTGTATTTAGGTCCTATGATGGTGTCCCTTGAATAGATATGCAGACAGAGTTGGCAATGGGGTTTGTTGCAGGGGTTGGTTCCTGGGTTAGTGTTTCTGTTGTGTGGTGTGTAGTTGCTGGTGAGTATTTGCTTCAGGTTGGGGGGGGGGGGTCCCGTCTGTAAGCGAGGACTGGCCTGTCTCCCAAGGTCTGTGAGAGTGAGGGATCGTCCTTCAGGATAGGTTTTAGAACCTTGATGATGCGCTGGAGAGGTTTTAGTTGGGGGCTGTAGGTGATGGCTAGTGGCATTCTGTTACTTTCTTTGTTGGGCCTGTCCTGTAGTGAGTGACTCCTGGGTACCCTTCTGGCTCTGTCAATCTGTTTCTTCACTTCCCCAGGTGGGGACTGTAGTTTTAAGAATGCCTGATAGAGATCCTGTAGGTGTTTGTCTCTGTCTGAGGGTTTGGAGCAAATGCGGTTGTATCTTAGGGCTTGGCTGTAGACAATGGATCGTGTGATGTGGTCTGGATGAAAGCTGGAGGCATGTAGGTAAGTATAGCGGTCAGTAGGTTTCCAGTATAGGGTGGTGTTTATGTGACCATCACTTATTTGTACAGTAGTGTCCAGGAAGTGGATCTCTTGTAATGGTAAGTGTTCTTAAAATGGTAAGTATTGGGCAACCTGAATAATAACCAGTGCAACCAGCCCAACCTATAATGATAGCATTATCAAAGGCGGCAATTGGGATTTGAGCTCCATTTTGTTGGGTGCTATACAAACACAGATAAGATACAAGCCCTGTCACAGAATGTTTACAAGCTAAACTATACAAAACGGGATAGGGAACAGGGTTGCAGCATACAAACAAATTAATCTGGTGAAGAATTGAACAGCTTTGTTAGTTACGTGGTTTGTGGTTTCCTTTAAATTAGAAGTAAAGGGAGAGTAAAGAATGGCAGGAATGGGGAAGTTAATAAGAGTAAGCAAGTAGAAAAAGGTCTGCAGATTGTAAGCCTTTAAGGGCAAGTAGTGTCTTATCCATGTTTGTAGTGGGACCTTTGGGTGCTACCATAATATAAATATTTAATAATACATAATAAGAAAGAGAGATAGTAACTGTATTAATATTGCTTCATCAGGCTTTTACAACTTATGGTCAAATGTCCATCCACACCTAAATGATAAAAGCCTACAGGCAGGGCATCAGTACACTGACATTATCTACCTTCTATTCTACTTGTTCCAAATCCCTGTTTTGTGATTGAGAGGGAAGTCCCTACTCAGCAGGGGTAACAGTCAGGGTCTGAGTTATGCTTAAGAGGACCCATAACTAAATTGTCTGTTTGAGGATTCACAACTGAATGGTAGGCTGAGGGCATGGGTTGTATACCTACGGTTTAATTCTGGTAAATAAGTTCAGCCCTTCAAAAAGACTGGGAACCAGTGCTTCAAGTACCACTATGGGTAAGGTATCAGTTCTCAAATGAACTGTGTAAGCTAATTTGAGAAGGGGATTGGTCATTTCTATTTATCGGTAAATCAACATGACCTTCATGGGCACTGCTGCTTCTGGAGTTCATTCCAGTTCCCGTTTCTCTCCTCTTATGGAAGGAGTGAAAACTGAGTCTCTTGGAAACAGAAGCCCTCATGATTGATCCTGTCCCCAGAGTCTCTGACAGCTACTGTTTGCTCATTCCTCACCAAGACAAGCATCAATGTCAGTAAAAAAATATTTTTCATCCTATTTAATCCTTAAAAAAAATAATCCCAAATACTAATCTAGTTTGTAATTGCATTTCAAAGAGAGCAGAAGAGGAGGAACCAGATGGCTAAGAAAGATGATAGAATGCTACAGCATGTTTTCCTATAAGCCACTGCTGCATTTCCAGGCTAGGTCTGTAGTGATCACAGTCATTACTAGTCTCAGCAGAGAGTTTGAATAGATAAATACTGAGGCACACTTTCAGGGCAGAGTGGGGGTGACTTTCTGATATACTTTTCAACTCTTTTTTTATAGTGAAGACTTTATCTTAACAGAGACATGGTCTTGTGGACCACCTTGAGAGCTCTTATTTAGCCTAAACCCCTGCAGAATTTACAACCTTCTTGAGTTGTTAGCAGTCTAGGGGCCATGATACACAGCTGAGCAGTTTTGAATCCATCTGAAAAAGAGCAGTGCTAATCGGGTCACTAAAACACAAATTCTATGCCATAGATCTGATGCCAATTTGCCATTATACAAAGATACAGCTGAGAAATAGGAAAGAATACACATGATTTACATTAACTAAAGAGTATAATATTTAAAATGTGTGTGCATTTTGGAATTCTAAAAACAAATATTTTACTGCCATTAAAACTAAAGAAATCTTATATCAGTGGGCACATATCAGCACAACTTGACTAGTAAGTGAAACATGCAAAAACAATGGAGTACCTAACTCAAGAAGTCAGAGGAGAGAGATTCTTTCACACTACAGAAACAATGATAATTTTTTTTAGGCAAAAGACACAGATACACACCAACTGATATTCTAAACATTTTAATTAATATTTTAAATATTTTTTCATTTATATTATACCATTTAAAACAAGAAGGAATGAAAAGCCCCCTTGTCCGAAGCTTCAAGACTAAACCTGAGAAGAACTAGACTATGATTAACCTAACCACTTACAAGGATTTTATAAAACTCAGAAAAATTACTGCTTTGGTTTTGTAAAGTATGTTGATTTTATGTAAAGTATGTTTTTAATTTACTGCATATAACTGATACACCTGATCCTAAAATTGAAGGAATACTGCATTTAAATGGAATATCAAGAATTCCCCCTGAAAAAAAGTGGCTGTGTTTTTCAGTCACTATATAAGCCTCTAGGTAAATCTGAGTAGTCACAATCACAGAAGCCAAGAAGGTCCCACCAAATTACCTAAATTTGTTTGTGCATGTTAAAAAAGTACACACTGTATGCATGCTTTTTTAAATGATCATGTTCTGAAAGCCAAATTAAATATATTAACATTCCAAAAGAATGTTGAGAGTCTGCCAAGTGAAATTACGTAGGAAGATTTCTAAGTAATTAAATTGTAAATGCACAAACTAAATGCAAGATCCTTACAGTAGGATCTCAGAGTCATGAACACCTCGGGAATGGAGGTTGTTCATAACTCTGAAATATTGGTAACTCTGAACAAAACATTATGATTGTTCTTTCAAAAGTTCACAACTGCACATTGAGTTAATACAGCTTTGAAACTTTACTATGCAGAAGAAAAACACTGCTTTTCCTTTTCTTTTCTTTTTTAGTAGTTTACGTTTAACACAGTTTGTTGGCATCCTTTCATCTATGAGAGATGGTGGGAATTGCAGCCTATGATGTAAATGATTGCAATGTCTCATGTAACTGAATAGTCCAATATGAGATTTGCATGATCTTTGGCAGTTATTGCAATTGCATGTACCTTGGTTGGGAGCTGCTTCCTTCCTACGGGCTCTTTTCTCTTCAAGCTGTAGTAACCAGCTTCTGTCATGGACTTTGATACGCTGATGGAGAAGATAGCATCACTTGTTACGATCACTCGCAAAGGTTTCCCATTGGTCAAGATCAATTCCAAATTCCTTCATATCTCACTTGCATATGTCTTTATAGCGAAGCTTGGGTCATCCTGTTGTTCTTGTTCCCTCTGATAGTTCCCCATATAGCGTGTCCTTTGGTATGCGTCCATCTTCCAACCTACTCAGATGGCTCAGCCAGCGCAGTCGTCTTTGCTTGAGCAGGGCTGTCACACTTGGTAAATTTGCCCTTCGAAGAATTTCTGTGTTGGTGACTTTATCTTGCCATTTGGTGTTGAGTATGCGGCATAAATAACGTAGGTGGAAACTGTTTAACCTTTTCTCCTGATGAGCATAAGTTGTCCATGTTTCCCCACCATACATGACACTGCTGAGGACGCAAGCATTTTGGTACACTAGCATTTTGGTCTTGATCAGTGGTGGGCAACCTGCGGCCCATCAGGGTAATCTGATTACGGTCTGCGAGACATTTTGCTGACATTGACCGTCCACAGGCATGGCCCCCCGCAGCTCCCAGTAGCCGTGGTTCACTGGTCCTAGCCAATGGGAGCTGCGGGAAGCGGCGGCCAGAACGACAGGTTGAAGAGTTTTCCATCTGATCTTGTGTGGAGATACACTCCATCTTTCATGTCCTTAAATGCACAGTTCAAGAGTATTAAAGAGAAGATTCCAAAGAGTGTAGGGGCAAGAACACATCCTTGCTTCACTCCACTTTTCATCTCAAAGCTGTCCAAAGTGGACCGGTCAAACTGGACAGTTGTTCTCATGTCATTGTAGAATGAACATATAAGACTTAACAGGGTTAGTGGGCATCCTGTCTTTTCTAGTATTGCAAATAGACCTGCTATGCTGACTGTGTTGAATGCTTTGGTTAGGTCCAAAAAGGCGATGTACAATGGTCAGTTTTGCTCTCTCCGCTTTTCTTGGAGTTGATGCAGAGAAAATATCATGTCTGTAGTTGATCTTCCAGCCCTGAATCCGCACTGTGATTCAGGGTAGACACGATTCGCCAGCTGTTGTAGGTGCACTAAGATGAATTTTGCGAAAGCTTTTCCTGCTATACTTAGTAGCAAGATACCCCTGTAGTTGTTGCAATCGTCCTTTTCGCCTTTATTTTTATATAAAGTGATGATGTTTGCGTCACGCATCTCTTGTGGTACCTCACCCTCTTTCCTGCACTTAAGTAGCAACTGATGAAGATATGAGGCTGGAGCACCCATGGGAAAAAAATGGTGGGTGCTCCCCCCATCAAAACCTTCCCTTCCCTCCCTGCGCCTCCTGTCTGCCGCAGATCAGCTGTTTCACAGCATCAGGAGGTGCTGGGAGGGGTGGGGGTGGAGCAAGGGCACAGCGAGCTCGAGGGAGGGGGCAGAACTGGGCAGGAAGAGGTGGGGTGGGAAGAGGCATGGTAGGAAGAAGCAGGGCAGGAGTGGGGGATTGTGGGAAAGAGTGGAGTGGGGGCGGGGCTTGGGCGGAGCACCTCTGGCAGATTAGAAACTCAGCACATATGGTAATAGGCTGTCTTGAGGATTTCTGCTAGGATACCATCTTTTCCAGAAGCCTTGTCACTTGATAGGAAATTAATGGCTTTTCTTAGCTCTTCTACAGTGGGCTCCACATCTAGCTCTGGCATGATCTGTAGAGTTGGTATTTGGTCCAGTGATTCGCTGGTGATGTTTCTTTCTTCTACGTATAGCTCTGAATAGTGTTTGACACAACAAGACAACTATTTGCTTTTATCTGTAATGATTTCACCACTGAGCGATTTGAGGGGGACAACCTTGTTGACAGTGGGACTGAGAGCTTTCTTCAGGCCATCATACATGACTTTGAGGTTTCCTGTGTCTGAGGCTGTCTGTATCTCTTCACAGAGCTTGATCCAGTAACGATTTGCACAGCGTCTGCTTGCTTGCCTGATCCTGTACTTCCAGTTCCAAATTAGGTGTGTGGTTGACTGAATGTAACTCTAGTGTTTGTAACTCTGAAGTTCTACTGTACTGACACTTGCTAGCTGGATAAATGTATATTATTAAATAGCAGCTTTGTCTCAAGTGGCTACAGTAGCCTGTGAATACAGAACACTGTAACTGCTGTTCTTTAAAAATATATCAGATAGATATTAGTTTATGTCATACAACATTCTTTTAAGATCAAGGTGATAAAAGCTATTGTCCAGAGACTAGCAAAGTTACACATACTGTAATACAAATTATCATTCTGTCTAAGCAGAAATTTTTTTCTTCATTAGGGCTCTGCACGGGCACAGGAGTCTGCTCACATGAATCCAAATGCAGGATCAGGATCTAAAGTTGCAGTATGTTCAAAATTCAATCTTGAATATTTACAAATTTGATTCCCGGAGATAAATCCATCCTCTGGTAATTCAATTCAGACACCAAAATTCTCCAAATATTTTTTTAAATTAGATTACTGGCTGAGGCTGTTTGGAGCAGGGCCCATCAAGCTCTCTCAGTTCTATAACACACCAGGTGTATATCAGGTATTTGGATATTTTTATTTTCATGACATTCAATTACTGTAAAATATTATATGATCTGTGCTCTAACATGAACAAAGATGCTCATTAAAGAGTAGATTACATTATTTTAGTAATATCCTTATCTGCCCCTTTTAAGTTAATGGTTTTTTAGACTTCTAAATGGAATGAAGTCAGCTATCATTTATAGCCACATTTGAAAGTGCTGTTGCAACACCAGCAGCCCACATAACATGTATAAACATAAGATCTTTTTCCATAAATATTTAAACAACAATTATAGTGAATGATACAATCAAAACAGTAAAAGTTATTTTGCTGCCTAACAACAAACCGCATACTGTGCAACATTTGGTCCTTAAAAAGGGATTCTAAATATATCAAAATTGCAGCATAAAGAAGTGGCTCTTGTCAAAATAAATTACCCAGAACGGAAGAATTTTTTTCGGTTAGGGTTGCTATCACCAACATCATGATTTCAGATAAGATTTAATGGAAGTCATAAGCAGGAAGTGGACATTTCCCCCTCAGAGTTCATAATAAGCTATTCTGAAGGGACAGATCAATTACCTGTCATTCATGAGAGGCGCTCTCTGACTCATTGCTTCTCACTCACAGCAATTAAAAACAAAAGTTTACTTCATAGTTATAGCCAAGAGATACTGCTGTAGATCTGCTGAAATTATACCAAACTTTAAGTTGGTACTTGCCACAGTAGTTAAATACAAGTAGGTATCGACAACTTTAATTTTATAGATGTTTCCAATGCTTCACTATCTAGTATTGAAGACTGTTGCGAGTAACTTTCCATTCTAAATTCAATGGGAAACCAGTACAGGAAAGATTGTTAAAACTTATTCCAGGTGGTCATGCTATTTAATGTGCCCAGAACCTGAGTTTAGGATACACTACTCTACTAGGGAAACAGTTTAAAAAAAAAGTATATATTCACAATGATGTTGATGTACACTAAAGAAGTCTAGAACGAGATTTATAACATGGTATACCTCGACTATATTTCAGATATTCTAATTGTATCCTGTTTAGATCCCTGATGATTCTAATTATATTTGCTAGTATTCCATAATTTTCCAAAGACTATCTCTATAAATGCTGTCAAATGCCTTCCTGAAAGCTATAAAATTAATCACAAGTGCTGCTTGCCACTCCACACTTGGTTGTATACGTCTCAGAACTACAATTGGTCTTCACGTTATCTCAGGGGTCTAAAACCTGCTTGTTACTCTCTAAGTTGAAAGTCTATTTGTTTCTTGATACGTTCCAGGATGACATTACTCTCAGTGCCTGGGAACATGTATAATGTGATTCCTCTCCGGTTATTGCAGTTGGCAAGCTTGCCCTTCTTTGGCAATATTACTAAAAGGCCTCTCTTCTACCAGGTTGGGTTCTTTTCTTCATAGTATATTCTATCCAAAAACATAAGGAAAGCCTGGAGCATTGTTCCAACACTTGCTTTAAGTATCTCTCCAGTAATATTTCCCTCTCCAGCTGCAATCTCATTTTTGAGAGTTTACTGATGGTTTTAACTTATTCTCCCAAATCAATATCAAGTTCTAATAGTAACTCTTCATCATGTATTCCTAGTAGTTCGTTTGGATCAGAGATGGTGACAACATCAGCCAGTGGTTTTCAGTGACAACTGGAATAAGGCAAGGATGTCCTATGTCCCTTATGTCCCCACTACTGTTTGTACTGGTAATTGACTATGTCATGAGGAAAGTAACTGCAGAAGGCAACTGAGGAATTTTATGGACAAATGATAAAGCACAATTGGATGACCTCATTTTTGCTACTGACATTGTCCTGATTAGTTCAACACATCAGATGGAAGAAAATACATCTTTTGGCAGATACAGATGTTGATTTGTTCATCAAGAAAGGAAGGCAAAACATACAACTATCAATGTCCCAAAACTAATCAGAGTGGATGAAGAAACACTAGAAGAAGTCAGTGATTTTACTTACCTAGAGGTAAGATGCGCAATGATAGTGACACCACGAAGGATGTGAAGCAATAAATATCAAAAGCAGTAAACAATTTTTATAAACTTGAAAAGATTTGGAAAAGTAGCATGATTGGCACTAACAAAACCTCACATTTTAAACTCTAGTATCATGTCTGTCCTTTACGGAGCAGAATCATGGAAATCTACAACAGAAATTAATAAGATCAACTCATTCCAAAGTAAAAGCCTGCAGAAGATCTTCGGAGTCCATTGGAAAAAAGTTTTTTGCATCATCAGAAATTGTAAGTAGAGCAAACCAATCTAAATGACCAAATATGATAGGATGACAACTAAGGACATATTTAGGACGTTTTACAGATGCCACCAACATGATTTCCATGGCCAGTGATAATATGGACACACCACTTGGAAAGAGAAAAAGAGTGCAACGTAGAGAAACACAGAATAATAGAGGAAGAAGCAACATTCATTCACATGACACTCAGAAGCCAGAACAGACCACCACAAGACCAAAATAAATAGCAGAAACTGGAGGATGCCCTATGCACCTGAAGGAGGAGGATAAAGAAAGAAGAATTATACCTTATCTACTTTAAATGTAAAAAACTGCAAATATTAACACTTAAGGCCAATTAACTGGATTTCCCATTAACATTATATTTTTTAGAAGTGCAGCTTCAAAATCGTTTTGTAACTATGCATTCTGTTTTACTAGACCCCAATACTATCCACTGTTCTTGGAAATTAAACTCATCATGTGTTTTTAAAAAAAAACAAAACACACTTTTTTCTTCGTCTCTGTAACCATGATTTTCTGCTGCAAAAAAGCCTCTACTTAAATTTTGTGTCCTATGAGAAGGAAACTGACTGGAATTTCTTTGAGTCAAGGAGTGAAACAGTTAATTTTAAATTTGCTGTCTAAAGGCTAAGGCAGAACCTGAGTTAGGTTCCTGCATGGCATGAAAGGCTCAAGTGATATAAGACGGTTACTCACCGTTGTAACTGTTGTTCTTCGAGATGTGTTGCTCATATCCATTCCATTAGGTGTGTGCGCGCCGCGTGCACGATCGTCGGAAGATTTTCTACCCTAGCAACACCGGCGGGTCGGCTGTGGAGCCCCCTAGAGTGGCGCCTTCATGGCGCTGAATATATACCCCAGCCGACCCGGCGCCCCCTCAGTTCCTTCTTGCCGGCTACTCCGACAGTGGGGACGGGGGGCGGGTTTGGAATGGATATGAGCAACACATCTCGAAGAACAACAGTTACAACGGTGAGTAACCGTCTTTTCTTCTTCGAGTGCTTGCTCATATCCATTCCATTAGGTGACTCCCAAGCCCAACTTAGGTGGTGGGGTCGGAGTGAGACATTGCTGTGTGCAAAACCGCTGATCCGAAAGCAGCATCGTCCCTGGACTGTTGCACTAGTGCATAGTGGGCTGTAAACGTGTGGACTGATGACCAAACTGCCGCTCTACAAATGTCCTGGATCGGAACTTGCGCCAGGAAAGCAGTCGAGGAGGCTTGGGCCCTCGTGGAGTGGGCGGTGAGGTGCGGTGCTGAGACACCTGCCAGGTCATAGCAAGTCCGGATGCAAGACGTAATCCAGGAGGATAAGCGTTGCGAGGAGACCGGTGAGCCTTTCATTCGGTCAGCCACTGCAACGAAGAGTTGCGTCGTCTTTCTAAAGTGCTTTGTGCGGTCAACATAGAAGGCCAGGGCCCTTCGTACGTCCAGGGAATGCAAACGTTGATCCTGGCGAGTGGCATGTGGTTTGGGATAAAAGACCGGGAGAAATATGTCCTGGTTGATATGAAATGTAGAAACCACCTTAGGGAGAAAGGCAGGATGTGGACGAAGCTGCACTTTATCCTTATGAAAAACTGTGTAAGGGGGCTCAGATGTAAGCGCCCTGAGTTCAGAAACGCGCCTTGCTGAGGTGATGGCTACGAGGAAGGCTGTCTTCCAGGATAGGTACAGAAGTGAACAGGTGGCCAGTGGCTCGAACGGAGGACCTGTGAGTTTGGAGAGAACCAGATTGAGATCCCACGTCGGGACGGGATGACGCTGTTGTGGGTACGTCCGGTCTAAGCCCTTGAGGAATCTAACAACCATCGGGTTAGAGAATACCGAGGACGCGAGTTCCCCTGGGTGAAAGGCCGATATAGCGGCCAGGTGAACTCTAATTGAAGATATCGCCAACCCTTGTTGTTTTAGGGAGAGGAGATATTCCAATATGAGAGGAATGGGTGCCTGCAACGGGGACGTGGCTCATTGTTCGCACCAACAGGAGAACCGTTTCCACTTGGCCAGGTACGTGGTCCGTGTTGAGGGCTTCCTACTGCTCAGCAGGATCTGTTGGACAGAGTGCGAGCATTGCCGCTCTGCCTGGGTAAACCATGGAGCAGCCACGCCGTGAGGTGGAGTGATTGCAGGTCGGGGTGACGCAGCCGACCGTGGTCCTGAGATATGAGATCCGGACATAATGGAAGCGGGATCGGTGTCTGAACCGAGAGCTCCAACAGTGTGGTGTACCAATGTTGTCTCGGCCACGCTGGAGCGACCAGAATTACCTGTGCCTGGTCTCTGCGCAATTTGAGCAGTACCTTGTGGACCAGGGGAAACGGAGGGAAGGCATAAAACAGGTGGTCTTTCCAGGGAAGGAGAAACGCATCCGAGAGGGAGCCCGGAGCTCGACCTTGTAGGGAGCAGAACATGTGGCACTTCCTGTTGTCTCGGGATGCAAACAGGTCTATCTGGGGAAACCCCCACTTCTGGAAGACGGAATGTATGATGTCCGGACGGATAGACCACTCGTGCGTCTGGAAGGACCTGCTGAGTCGGTCCGCTAGAGTGTTCTGGACTCCAGGGAGGAACGATGCCGTGAGATGGATTGAGTGGGCGATGCAGAAGTCCCACAGGCGAATGGCCTCTTGGCATAGAATTGACGAACGTGCTCCTCCTTGCTTGTTGATGTAAAACATGGCCGTGGTGTTGTCGATGAGAACTAACACACAACGGCCACGTAGGAGATTGAGGAATGCCTGGCACGCCAGGCGCACCGCCATCAATTCCCGAACATTGATATGCAGGGCTAGCTGGGGTGCAGTCCACAGGCCCTGGGTATGGTGTTCGTTGAGATGGGCGCCCCAACCCAGAGATGACGCGTCCGTGACCAGGTGCAGAGAAGGTTGTGGGGCGTGAAATGGCATCCCCTCGCAGACCACATTGTGATCTAGCCACCAGGTGAGGGAGGCCAGGACCGAGTTCGGGACCGTGACCACCATGTTCAGGCTGTCCCGATGTGGACGGTATATTGATGACACCCAGGTCTGGAGTGGGCGAAGCCGAAGTCTGGCATGCCTGGTTACGTACGTGCAGGAAGCCATGTGACCCAGCAGGGTAAGGCACGACCTCACCGTGGTAGTTGAGAAGGCCTGTAGCCCTTGAATGAGGTTCGTGATGGTGCCAAAGCGGTTGTCTGGCAGGATGGCTTGTGCACGTTTGGAGTCGAGAACTGCTCCAATGAATTCTATTCTCTGGGTAGGTTCTAGAGTGGATTTGTCCTTGTTGAGTAGGATGCCCAACTCGTTGAATGTGTGCACTATTGTGTGGACGTGAGCTTGAACTTGCTCCTTGGTGCGACCGCGTACCAGCCAGTCGTCTAGGTACGGGAACACCTGTATCCCTTGTCGACGAAGGTACGCTGCCACGACAGCCATACATTTCGTGAACACTCTTGGGGCCGAGGATAGGCCGAAGGGAAGGACTGCAAACTGGTAGTGCACCGTGTTTACCACGAATCGCAGGAAGCGTCTGTGAGGTGGGTAAATTGTGATGTGAAAGTATGCGTCTTTCATGTCGAGGGCGGCGAACCAGTCTCCAGGATCGAGGGAAGGGATAATGGCCCCCAAAGAGACCATGCGGAACTTCAACTTTACTACGAATTTGTTGAGTCCGCGCAAGTCCAAGATGGGCCGCAGACCTCCTTTGGACTTGGGGATCAGGAAGTAACGGGAATAAAATCCCCTGCCCCTTAACTCTATCGGAACCTCCTCTATGGCCCCCAAGGCCAGGAGCGTAGAAACCTCCTGTATAAGAAGTTGCTCGTGAGAAGGGTCCCTGAAGAGGGACGGGGAAGGGGGGTGGGAGGGGGGGATAGAAGAAAACTGGATAGCGTATCCCCTCTCCACCGTGCAGAGGACCCAACGGTCCGAAGTTATAAGGGACCAGGCACGGTGGAAGTGGGAGAGGCGATCCCGAAAGTAGGGGGCTGGATCCTGGTGGATGACTGGGGCGCCGTCCTCGACCGCACCTTCAAAAGTTCTGCCTGGGGCCTGAAGGTGGTCTAGGTGGCCCTTGGTTCTGGCCGGGTTGAGGGCCGGTCCACCTTCTCCTACCACCTCGCCCTTGCCTCCGGGCCGAGTCTTGTCTCTGGCGAGGCGGGGGGGGGGGGTAGAAGCGCTGAGGCTGCGGCCTAAATGGCCTGCGCTGAGGGCCCACAACATGCATCCCGAGGGAGCGCATGATTGTTCTCGAGTCCTTGAGGCTCTGCAGGCGAGAGTCCGTCTTGTCCGAGAACAATCCATGTCCCTCAAAGGGCAGATCCTGTAGGGTTTGCTGCAGCTCCGGAGGCAAACCCGAAACCTGAAGCCAGGAGATCCTCCGCATAGCGATACCCGAAGCCAGGGTCCGCGCAGCCGAGTCTGCTATGTCCAAGGAGGCCTGCAAGGAGGTTCGAGCCACCTTCTTACCTTCCTCTACCATGGCTCCAAACTCTTCCCTGGACTCTTGGGGAATCAACTCCTTAAACTTCCCCATAGAGTTCCAGGAGTTAAAATTGTAGCGGCTCAGTAGCGCCTGTTGGTTCGCCGCTCTAAGTTGCAGCCCTCCGGCTGAGTAAACCTTACGGCCAAACAAATCGAGCCACTTAGCCTCTTTTGATTTAGGCGCTGCAGCCTGCTGGCCGTGCCGCTCTCGTGCGTTCACTGATGCCACCACCAGTGAACACGGTTGGGGGTGGGTATACAAGTACCCGTAGTCCTTAGACGGGACAAAGTATTTCCTTTCCACCCCTCTCGCTGTGGGTGGGATAGAAGCAGGAGTTTGCCATATCGTATCCGCATTAGTTTGTATCGTGCGGATCAGGGGTAACGCTACCCTCGATGGGGCATCCGCTCCGAGGATATTCACTATCGGGTCGTGCACCTCCACTACCTCCTCCGCCTGCAGGTCCATATTACGGGCCATCCTGCGCAGAAGATCCTGGTGAGCCCGAAGATCTATTGGAGGTGGGCCCGTGCACGATGTGCCCGCCACTGCCTCGTCCGGCGAAGAAGAGGAAGATGCCTCCGGTGGAACAGGATCCAAGGGCTGGTCCTGGTCTCCCTGTTCCTGGGCCGGAGCATCACCTGCGCCTGGGTCCAGGGCGTCAGGCGGTGCGGACACGGAAGCCTCCATGTCCCCTGGTGGAGGCCGAGAGATGGTGGACTCCGGGGCCCTTCTGACAGAGTGACTCGAGCGAGAGGTCGAGGGTATTGGAGCCCCTTGCTCCTGATGGTACGCCCACGGGGTCCAGAACGACCAGTGAGATGGGCCATGAGAATGGTCCTCTGTCATCTCCCGCCAATGGCCCAAGTCCTGTTCCTCGGCTTGCCCTTGAGGGGGATATGCCGATCTCGAGAGGTCCTCCGAGGAGTGGGACACCGATCTCGATGGCCACGGCGGTGCCGAGAGCGTCGAGACGATTCCCGTGGGCTGCGGTGCCGCACGGTGCCGGTCCGGAGATGATCTATCTCTACGCGGTGCCGGCGATCGGTGCCGGGACCGTGACCGGTGCCGATGACCTCGTCGGTGCCGGGAGTCAGATCTGGACCTCGACGAGGACCTGGAGTATGCCCGGTGCCGGGAGCGGCCTCTCGACGTCGAGCGTCGACCGTAGCGGTGCCGAGAACTACGTCTCGACGTTGATCGGTGCCGACGATCATAGCGGTGTCGAGACGTAGAGCGGTGCCGCGAAGAAGATCTTGGCCGCGAGTACGACCGGTGCCGAGGCGATATTCGGTGCCGGGACTGCGAGCGGCGTGGGGACCTGCTTCGGGACCTGGATCGGTGCCGAGGTTCCAGCCCTTGCGATGGAGGGCGCATCAAGGCAGGTTTCCCCCTCGACTGTACCGGGCGAGTCAACGGTGCCTTCGGTGCCGGTGGTTGGGGCGGTGCCGGCTCTGTGAGAGCTATTAAGTCTCTTGCCGCCTCGAAGGTCTCTGGAGTCGACGGGAGGCACTGTATAACCGCCGGTCTCGGTGGAGACGCTATCTGCACCGGACTCAACGGCTTCGGCGCCGGAGTCGACGGTGCTGGAGGCACCTGTTTCCGGTGCTCCACCGGCGGACGCGGCTCTACCCCCGGCACTGGGGGAGCCGGCGTCTTCGGCACGGAGGCCCCCGTCTTATGGGCTTTTTTATGCCCTGGGGATAATGAATGGCGCCTAGGCACTTGCTGTGCTTGCGGTGCCGACAAGGTCCGGTGCCGGGGAGGCTTGTCCGACGCCACTCGCGTGGTCGTCGTGGCCGGTGCCGCCGGGGCACTGCGCACCGAGGCGCTAGGTTCCGGGGCCTGACTTGTAGATGGAGCGTCAGGACTAAGTGCCGCCTCCATCAGAAGTTGCCGGAGCCGACAGTCCCGCTCCTTCTTGGTCCTTGGTCTGAAGGCCTTACAGATCTTGCACTTATCTGTTTGATGGGACTCTCCCAGGCACTTCAGACAGGAGTCGTGCGGGTCGCTCGTGGGCATATGTTTAGCGCAGGAGGCGCACTGCTTGAAGCCGGGAGCTTTGGGCATGAGCCCGGACCCGCGGCCGGGGGAGAAAGGGGGAGACGACCCCCTTAATCCCCTGAACTAGTATAACAACTAAACAACTTTTACAAACTATTTTAACTATTTAACTATTTAACACTAGAACTGTAACTATAACTGCTAACGAACGAAGCTAGGGAGAGTGGAGAACAGCTATGCCGCGCTCCACAGTTCCAACGACCGTCAGGGGCGGTAAGAAGGAACTGAGGGGGCGCCGGGTCGGCTGGGGTATATATTCAGCGCCATGAAGGCGCCACTCTAGGGGGCTCCACAGCCGACCCGCCGGTGTTGCTAGGGTAGAAAATCTTCCGACGATCGTGCACGCGGCGCGCACACACCTAATGGAATGGATATGAGCAAGCACTCGAAGAAGAATAATGGGCTTTGAATCTATTATGGAGCAATGAATGTGAAACCCACACACAAACTCTCTTAACAACTAAACTTTGCTTACATGCTTTGACTTTAGACTCCCTGCACCAAATTCAGCCCAGGTGTTAGAAACTTAGCTTCATTTGAAACACCTTGCTGTCTGCTCTTGCTGAGAAAGGGTCACATTTAAATATACACTGTCCAGAATGGAAAACATTGCCCGCGTGAATAAAATGCAAAATATTTTTTTTTAAATCTGGTTCTCAATTAAACCTAGTACTGTAACATTGTTACTATGGCTCTAGACTCTTTACGGAGGGGGAGGGATAGCTCAGTGGTTTGAGCATTGGCCTGCTAAACCCAGGGTTGTGAGTTCAATCCTTGAGGGGGCCACTTAGGGATCTCAAGCAAAAATCAGTACTTGGTCCTGCTAGTGAAGGTAGGGGGCTGGACTCAATGACCTTTCGAGGTCCCTTCCAATTCTATGAGAGAGGTATATCTCCATATATTATATATTATCATCCCGAGAACCTTCTGATGTTTCCATTGCCATACTGGAGGGAAAGTATGTCAATGGGAATTATTTTCCAAGCAATCGCAGCCCCTTTCTTCACTCTCCTACACACATTACCCAGTGTGTTCAAGGGCACATTCTGCAAGATTCAAACAGCACTATCTCATGGGTCACATGCCAGTTCTGAAATGATTATGGGGTGAGTTCACCACTGATATGACTCAAAGAATACGTATTTCAGTCCCCAGGACGTCCTCACAGGTTGTAAGTCACAAGTCACTTATCTAGAATCCTCTTGCAACATAGCACTCTATTTACATTCTAAGGACACACAATGAAGGGCACCTCCAGTACTACTGGTTACTATGTGCTTACATCAGGGATTCTCAAACTGGGGGTCGGGACCCCTCAGGGGATCACGAGGTTATTACATGAGGGGTCACTAGCTGTCAGCCTCCACCCCAAACCCTGCTTTGCATCCAGCATTTATAATAGTGTTAAATATATAAAAAAAGTGTTTTTAATTTATAAGGGGGGATCGCACTCAGAGACTTGCTATTTGAAAGGGGTCACCAATACAAAAGTTTGAGAACCATTGGCTTACATGAACCTACTCCTCCTCAAGCTGAATTACACTTGGACAAGTCCAAACACAATATGGAGCGATTAATACATTATTCCATCTCTTCATACATTACAAGCTGACTAGATTTCATTATATGTGGATGTAACTTGTGTTTAAGAAGGCTGTGTAAATGTCTGGGTTTATTTTATTATAGATTGACAGGTTGGGCTAATTTAAATCACAGCAATTTAAAATCACAGATTTTCATCATGATTTTATATCAGCAAGCAGGAAATCTTGATTTAAATCAATTTTAGTCTTGTTTTCCATTTGTACTTTTTAGTTATTATCCTAAAGAAAGGTTAATTCTCATTGATTGGCAATCATTAAAACATATTGATTTGCAACTAAATAGCCTTTATACTAAATGTGGAGCTTCTTTTTATTAACCAGGAGGATACACTATATCAATACATATTTAAGCAATTACATAGCTTAATTTATACAGATCCTTAATGCTTTTTTTTTATTATGCTAGAAAATAGTGAATGATGCATTTCTTACTTACCAGATGATGATTAATTTTTTAAATTTTTGATTTGTCTGAAGCTCTATTTGGAAATTCAAATTCAATTAAATGCACAAAACAGCATTTTAAAAAAAAAATTAGTAGTTAAATAAAGTTAACCCATAAATGTACTGGATACATAGAAAAACTATCAAAACATGCTTTACATTGAAAACTGATTTATTAGACAAAGTATTATCTGTAGTTTAATTGAACTGCTTGTTTCTGATCACCACGGTCCTTCAAGATTTTACAAGTAGATCTCACCCTCTCTCATCTGTTTTTTATTTATATAGTAGAAGAGGAAAAACAAGATTTCTTGTATTTTCAAGTCTCATTTGGTTTCTCAACTTTGAATGACCTAGTAATTGAATTGAACTAATTGAATAAACTGAAATACAGAAAAGATTTCCTCTGCAGCTGTACAAGAGGCTCCTGCTGTCAAAAGCTGGTTTAGCAGTTCAACACAGGTTTTAGGTAGTTAGCCAGTGATTTCTACCAGTTCAGTGGTTCGACTTTCTTTAAAACTTTAAACAGCAAAAATGTATTGCTTAATATTATTGTTTTAATTTAATTTGAATGATTAATAGATTATACACCTCTACCCCGATATAACGCAACCCGATATAACACGAATTCGGATATAACGCGGTAAAACAGTGCTCCGGGGGGGAGAGGGGGGAGTGGAGCTGCGCACTCCGGCGGATCAAAGCAAGTTTGATATAACACGGTTTCACCTATGACACTGTAAGATTTTTTGGCTCCCGAGGACAGCGTTATATCGGGGTAGCGGTGTAGTAAATTTATACCTTAACATAGATTGTCATAATTTCAAAATTAATTTTAAAATTATTTGAATTTAATTTATTTTAATAAGTAAAAGATCCAAGTTCAATTAAAAAAAACATTTTTTTAAATTGATTTTTTTAATCTGCCCTGCAGAGTGGACTGGACATTGTGACATATTTAATAACAGATTTGTTTATTGTCCCCTCACCTCTATAAATCTAATCCAATAATATTTATCCCAGGTTTTACTAGAGCCTTTTGCCTGTATCCCAGGTGAGCAACTAATTTACTTATTTTAATAAACGAATAAGGGAGAGGTTTGAGAGAGAAGAACTAATTCACCACTTTAAGGATTTCATTACATTCAGCAGCACCTCAGCTTGTATTGTTTCCATCGCTTTAGCGATGCTGTAGAACTTCCCATTTATAAAAACATTTAACATTGAATATTTCTTGCATATCTAGTTAGGGATTTTTTTTATACAATCCTTCACCATTACATCTTTTACCTGATGGTGTGGTCGCAGCCTCAAAATTCTAGGTTTGTATAGCCTGGAATACTTTCTAGGTTTTCTGGCACCTACATAACATATACAAAGTTGCTAGTGACTTTCTTTGCTTTCTGTCAAAATGACATGTATTTTGAGGGAAACTTAATCTGGAACAAGAGTCCCCTATCAGTGGATGTCTTGTATACTGAAAAAGAATAGTATTGAAAAATGTCCGATGTTTGAGAGAGGGTAAAGTTGGTAATGGAAGCAGCAGAGAAGCTTCAGTGTTGGAATCTTCACAAAAGAAAGGAACATTTCAAAGGACAATGTACACAGAACCATTGCTTTGCCTTTCATTATTTGCCCCACTAACTAAAGGACAACATGCTGACACTTCGCTTCAACAGAGCCCAAGTTGTCTTAAACTCTTTCTTATATGTCATCCATTGATTATCTTAGGGTTTTGTACTGCTGCCGATAGCTGGAGTATGTGAGTGCCTTCCAAATAAGAGACTGACAATACCAAAGTCTCTGGCTTATGTACTTTTTGGAAGACAGAAAGGTCTGCTTGGAGAAGGGTCTCTTTGTAGGAATTAGGAAGGAGAGGTGAACTGTTGTTACTGTGCAGGTCATTCTCATTATGATAAAAAAGCTGTATCAAATATGAAGGCTTTGTAGCACTTGCTCAAATGGTCAGACGCCAGATTCATCAAAGCTAAGTCTTCAGTGACCAAAAAGGTTGTGTTTTTACCGCAGGATAACTAATGCACATTAGCTATCCTGCTATAAAAATTTAGTAGAAGCAATGCACTTTAGTTGTGCTAGAGTGGTAAACTAGGCAAGGTCAACCATGGATGGGAGGTACAGTGAGGTAGTTAAGCAAGGTCAGCACTATCTATGAAGTGGCAGACATGAGGGGCGTAACCAAAAGGGATAAAAAGGCTTAGGGCTTGTCTATACTTACTCGCTGGTTCGGCAGCAGGCAATTGAACTTCTGAGTTCGATTTATTGCGTCTTGTCTGGACGCGATAAATCGAACCCAGAAGTACTCCCCATTGACTCCAGTAATCCTGCTCGGCGCGAGGAGTATGCGGAGTTGGCGGGGGAGCCTGCCTGCCACATCTGGACCGCGGTAAGTTCGAACTAAGGTATGTCGACTTCAGCTACGTTATTCACGTAGCTGAAGTTGCGTACCTTAGTTCGAATTGGGGGGTTAGTGTAGACCAGGCCTAAAAGAGCTTATGAACACTTTTACAACAGATGTCACACAGAGAACTCCCAGGTCTAGAACTGGTGACTATGTTCATGCCAAATTGGACGGAGGAAAGGGGTGGACAACTCCAGCTGTCATAAAGAAAAAGAATTCAGTGCCCAAATCATATGTGATTGAGACCAACAGCAGAGAATTCAACAGAAAACATGAACATCTACAGTTTGTTCATAAAAAGGAACAGTCAACAGAGCAAACTGTACAGATGTCAGATGCAGAACAAGAAGACAATGGCTCAACTATTCCAAACCAACCACAGCCAATCGCTGCAACTAATGGATAGCCAGGTGACCAAGTGATTATGCGTTTGGGTTATGTAAATAGAAAAGCAGTACAATGCAGAGACACTTGCAATGCAGACATACAATGCAGACTGATCCGTACTGAACTGCAAAGACATTGTGACAGTGTAAACATTTGTAGAAGGTAGAACTTAAAGGGGGAGATGTAATAGAATGCTAAACTTTATGTTGTTTAGCCTGTAGGTGGCACTATGTGTAAAATACCTTATTTAACAAAACCTCAGCCATACGTGGTGGAGCCTTAAAGGATCTTATGATGAACACATCTGGTACATATAAGCAAGCTCTGTAAGCAGTCCATATCTGGTTCAGGAGCATGACATGACCAAAAAAAAAAAATCAAACTTGCTTTCAGATGGTTTGTTTAACCTACTTATAAAAATAGTTCCAGCCACTTGAGTCTTGTGTTTTCTTTATTTTGGGTACATACACTTGTGTTCCGTTGGTTTTAAGGATGGTTCAGCTGAACTCATTTAAAACTGTTTTGAACACTGAGGGAAAATTTTCTCAGCACAGACATACTGTATTTGTTCCCCTTGCAAGGAAGCAGGCATCGCAGTATAAACAGTGCTACTACACTGCTAACCTGGACTTGCAAATATTAGAAGCAGCAAAGGAGGGACTTGCCATATTAATATCAGTCAGGTGTGAACTTAAAAGCATAACTGTTTAAAAGCATAACTTTGGCTCTTTTTTAGCAAAATGTATGATAATACAATTAAGATCTTCGAGTTAAAATATCGGGAATGGCAGAAGTGAAGGTTCCTCCAGGGATATGCAGAAATTAACGTTAATTAATATTTAACAAGAATAAAAAATAACTGTGCACAGTAGTATGTGCAATGTGGCCAAGTTAATGTTGCTGTAGAAACCTTAGCTTTTACATTTCCTAACACTGAAACTTTATTTTAAACTATGTAGCTGTAATGTGGTTTAACAGCTTTTTTATTTTTGGCACTACATTTTATATTAGTCCTTACTTCTGTGTTTCATTTCCTGTAAGTGTTCATGAAATGAAGATGCCAGATTGGTGAATATGAAACAGAGAAATTTGATACATGCAAATTTAACTGCTTTTTCCCCCCCCTAAAGAAAAAAGCCAAAGCTACTTCTATAATTTATTTCTGTGGCTCTTACTTGTCTGCAATAAGAGTCAACTCCCTGACTGCTCTGGTGTGGCAAACAGCCACAAAATGTCCATATTTTATGTGTGTATTACACCATGTACCTCTGGCTGGACATACTTCATCTCTTGGGATATGATTTGTTTTCACACCCTGGGCATGTAGGTTGGTATTCTACTAAGACTGGGAGTTCTCTCCCATTGCCTCAAGTGTTTTCTGATATTGACTTTTAACTCTCAAGTTTCTGTTTACAGTATCTAAGCTAGTTTCAGGTTCTTCAAGTTTGTCAAGTTGTCCTAGGTTTTGCTGTTTCACCGACTCAGATTGATTTGCTCTCTGTATAGCTGTGGCTAGGGTTAAATCTCTCTTCAATTGTAGCTAATGTGAAAAGGCTTTTATTAGGGCTGTCAATGAATTGCCGTTAACTCACGCGATTAACTCAAAAATATTAACTGCGATTAAAAAAATTAATCGCAATTAATTGCAGTGTTAAACAATAGAATACCAATTGAAATTTAATACATATTTTTGGATATTTTTCTACATTTTCAAATATATTGATTTCTATTACAACACAGAATACAAAGTGTACATTCCTCACCTTATATTATTTTTATTACAAATATTTGCACTGTAAAAATGATAAACAAAACAAATAGTATTTTTCAATTCACTTCATACAAGTACTGTAGTGCAATCTCTTTATCGTGAAAGTGTAACTTACACATGTAGATTTTTTTTGTTACACAACTGCACTCAAAAACAAAACAATTTAAAACTTTAGAGCCTACAAGTCCACTCAGTCATATTTCTTGTTCAGACAATTGCTAAGACAAACAAGTTTGTTTACATTTACGTGAGATATTGCTGACTTCTTCTTATTTACAGTGTCACCTGAAAGTGAGAACAGGCGTTCGCATGGTACTTTTGTAGCCGACATTGCAAGGTATTTACGTACCAGATATGCTAAACATTCATATGACCCTTCATGCTTTGGCCACCATTCCAGAGGACATGCTTCCATGCTGATGATGCTTGTTAAAAAAAGAATGTGTTAATTAAATTTGTGACTGAACTCCTTGGGGGGAGACCTGTATATCTCCTGTTCTGTTTTACCCACATTCTGCCATATATTTCATGTTATAGCAGTCTCAGATGATGACCCAACACATGTTCTTTTTAAGAACACTTGCACAGCAAATTTGACAAAACACAAAGAAGGTACCAATGTGAGATTTCTAAGGATAGATACAGCACTCAACCTAAGGTTTAAGAATCTGACGTGCCTTCCAAAATTTGAGAGGGACGAGGCATAGAGTTTGCTTCCAGATGTCTTAAAAGAGCAACACTCTGATGTGGAAACTACAGAACCTGAACCACCAAAAAATGCTGGTGGCATCTGACTCAGATGATGAAAATGAACGTGCATCGGTCCGCTCTGCTTTGGATCGTTTGGATCGAGCAGAACCCATCATCAGCATAGAAGCATGTCTTCTGGAATGGTGGTTGAAGCATGAAGGGACATATGAATATTTAGCACACCTGTATATAAATATCTTGCGATGCCAGCTACAACAATGCCACGTGAACGCCTGTTCTCACTTTCAGGTGACATTGTAAACAAGATGTGGGCAGCATTATCTCCTGCAAATTGTAACCAAACTTGTTTATCTGAGCAATTGGCTGAAGTAGGACTGAAGTAGATTCTAAAGTTTTACATTGTTTTGTTTTTGGATGCAGTTATTTTTTTGTACATAATTCTACAGTTGTAAGTTCAACTTTCATTATAAAGAGATTGCACTACAGTACTTGTATTAAGTGGATCGAAATATACTATTTCTTTTGTTTTTTTACAGTGCAAATATTTGTAAGAAAAATGAATGTAAAGTGAGCACTGTACACTTTGTATTCTGTGTTGTAATTGAAATCAAATCTAAATTTGAAAATTTAGAAAACATCCAAAAATATTTAAATAAATGGTATTCTATTCATAGGCGTGCGCAGCACATTTCATTCGGGTGCGCACCCAGGGAGCCCCGCCCCCGCCCTCACCCTACCCCCATCCACTCCCTCCTACTTCCTGCACCCTGACTGTCTCCCTCAGAACTCCCAACCCCCCCTGCTCCTTGTCCCCTAACTTCCCCCTCCTGGGACCCCTGCCCCTAACTGCCCCCCAGGACCCCACCCCCTATCTAAGCCTCCCTGCTCCTTGTCCCGACTGACCTCCTAGAACCCTACCCCCTACCTGTCCCCTGACTGCCCCAACCCTTATCCACACCCACACCCCCAGACAGGCCCTCAGGACTCCCAAGCCCCATCCAACCGCTCCCCACCCCCTGACAGGACCCCCAGAACTCCCAACTCATAAACACCCCCCTGCTCCCTACGTGCCCCAACATCTCTCCACCCCCCTGCCTCCTGACAGGCCCCCCACCCAGAACTCCCAACTCATCCAACCCCCCCCAGCTCCTTGTCCCCTCCAGAGACCCCCCCACCTTAACTGCCCCCCAGGATCCTCCTTGCTCCCTGTCCTCTGACTGCCCTGACCCCTATCCACCCCGCATCCCCTGACAGACCCCGGGACTCTCATGCCCCATCCAACCCTCCCTGCTCCCTGACTGCCCCCTCCAGAGACCCCCCACTCCAACCACCTCCCTGGGATCCTACCCCCTATCCAACCCACTCTGCTCCCTGTCCCCTGACTGCCCCCACCCCTTATCCAACCCCCCCCTCCTGGCCCCAGACCCCTTACCATGAGGCTTCTAGTAGCATGTTTTGCTACATGCAGAGCCAGACACGCTGCCCCGCACGTGGGTGGCAGGTTTGTAGAAATTTTGGTGGCACCCAGAACCCGCTCCCCCCAACTCCATCCCCCACCTGCCTAAGGCTCTGGGAGGGAATTTGCGTGGAGGGAGGAGGTCTGGGGTGCAGGTCCTGGGCTGGGGATTAGGGTGCAGGAGGGATGCAGGCTCTGGGATGGAGTTTGGGTGCTGGGTGCAGGCTCCAGGGTGGGGCAGGGAGTGGGTGTGCAGGAGGGGGTGAGGGATGCAAGCTCTGGGATTGAGTTTGGGTGCAGGCTCTCGGCTGGGGATGTAGGAGGGGGTGAGGGGTGCAGGCTCTGGAAGGGAGTTTGGGGGCAGAAGGGGGGGTGTGGGAAGGGGGAGGGGGTGCACGCTCTGGGAGGGAGTTTGGGGATTGGAGGGGGTGCAGGGGTGAGGGCTATGGGCTGAGGATGAGGGGTTCATGATGCAGGAAGGGGCTCAGGGCTGGGGCAGAGGATTAGGATGCAGGGCGATGAGGGTGTTCATGATGCAGGAAGGGGCTCAGGACTGGGGCAGAGGATTAGGATGCAGGGGGATGAGGGCTCTGGCTGGGAATGAGGGGTTCATGGTGCAGGAGGGGACTCAGGGCTGGGGCAGAGGATCAGGGTGAGGGGGGGATGAGGGCTATGACTAGGGATGAAGGGTTCATGATGCAGGAGGGGGCTTAGGGCTGGGGCAGAGGATTAGGGTGTTGGGGAATGAGGTCTGGGGTTGAGGGGTCTGGGGTGTTGTAGAGGCTCAGGGCTAGGGCGGAAGGGCAGGGTAAGGGTAGACTGCCCTGCCATTAGGGGATGGAGGGCACTAGGACCCTGGGGCAGTAGAGAGCAGTTGCTGCCGGGAGCTGCTCAGCGTAGGAATGTGCTTCACCAGCAGCACAAGCAGGCAGGGGAGAGGCGTGCGCCGCTTTCTTCCAGGCGGGGGGGGGGGGGGGGGCCGGGGGGGGGGGGGGGGGGGGGGGGCCAGGGGAAGAGACCCAGCTCCAGATATTGGTGGAGCAGGGCCCCCAGCATGGCTCCAGGGGAGGAGGGAAGGCGGGGGAGGAGCCAGCAGCTTGCTGCGCCAGGAGAGTGGAGCCATTTGCCCATCCCTGCATTAGTGTGTGCCTGGGCACACCCGGCACACCCCGGGCGCATGCCTATGATTCTTTAACAGTGCGATTAATCGCACAATCCTGATTAATTTTTTTAATTGCTTGACAGCCCTAGTTTTTATCTGTTATCTCACTAACAGCCTGTCTGATATTTTCATGTTTTGCATTCCCCAAATAACAGTTTTCATTCAAAGCATTCAACATTTTCCCCTGGTTCTTGAATTCTCTAGTGAAAACATGCTCTTTCATAAACCATATTTCTCTGGGGTATAAAGTACACCTCAAACATAGCCAGAACCAGTTGTTTGTCATCTTTATGATCATCTTCAGTAAAATCAAAGGTTTTAAAGATATGCTCTGCTTGCTTCCCCACAGCATAAATTAAAAGATACCTGTATATCTCCAGTTTCCTTGTGGAGTTTGCAATTTGAAATCTTGCAAAATACTGCTTCCAGTCTGTCCATTGTGAACATTTGTCAAAGCTAAAGTTCTTTGGCAAACTGATGAGTAGCATGTCAATGAGATCCTGCAACCTTTGTTGCTTTGTTCCTTCTGTTTCTGTTCTTAGTTTACTCCTGACACCATGTCATGTACTTCTGTACCAGATGTGGACTGGTTACAGATCTCGCTTATACACACCAAATGTGTACAACATAATGTACACATTTAATGCTCTGTGAGGTATGGCCGAGGTTTGTTTAAATAACATAGTTTTACACATAGCTCCAGGTAGTGGCTGAACAGAATAATACAGTTTAGCATTCCAATACCAGTATAGGAAGAAGGAGCTCACTTTAAATGAGAACTCAGAATATTACAGAGGAAGAAAAGTTTGTTGTGACTCTCCAATTCAGAAATCTGCATTTTTTTTAAATATGATTTTATCCTGTACCTGATGTTAGAGACAGCTTTGAAGACAGATTCTGTTGGGTGTTTCAGTCATACATTTACAATTCTGCCTTTCCCCTTTGCCCCAGTGGAAAGATGAAAAGGAATGCAGTCTTCTCTCTAGGAAAGAAGAGTTTCCCCTTAGTTGGGGAACCTCTGACCTGCTACAAAATTAAAGATTTCTAATTGAATAATCCAAGACCCTAAACTGAAATCATCTAGCAAGAAATAAGCCACTGAAAAGCTATTAGGAAGGTCTGCCTTTTCTGGAGGTATTAAAATGCCTTGACTTCTCATCTGAGTTGACTTGCAAGGAATTTCCTATATTACTGACAGGAGGAGGAATTATCTGATCAATAATAAAACTTAAAATATACTCTATTTGAACTAAAGGAAAGATTTCCAAGAACAGTTTCTCTGCTGCAAGAAGCTAGTCAATTTACTTAAAAAAAAAATAATATTCAAAATTGGCTCCAGTTAATTCCATGTTAAACAATGTATTATGACACCTAAACACGTATTAATTTGGTTGTGTTTTTTAATTGCAGCTGGATACATACATAATTTATTTTACTATTCATCTCATTTACGCAGGGCAAGAGATTGTCTTCACTGCTAAAAAAAGCTGAGAGTGTTTTACATTGGGAGTAATTAACAGTGTGAGAGCTATCCTGAGGTAAAACACTGAAGACAAGCCACTCCCAGTTTTTTTGTGAAGTAAACTAACCAAGGTCACTCAAGATGAGGTTATAGGGCTGACTTTCGTGGTTTGTCTTCAGTGTTTTTATCTCAGGATAGCTCACATGTATTAATTACCCCAAAGTAAAACACTCAGCTTTTTTATTTATTTATTTATTTATTTATTTTAGCAGTGGAGAGAAGGCTTAAGTTACCAGGTCACACACTGATGTCCTCTGACTTGACATATCCACTTGGGATTGAAGATGCTGACAAGTATTTTCATCAACTAATGTTTTCTAGAATACTAGGGGAACAACCCATGAGATCACACAACAAATGGACCCATCAGTACTGACTAGTTGCTTATTTTTCAGAAGCTGATTTTCCCCATTAAATTTATAAAATGTCTGGCTTTTGAAGGACGACTGTGTGTAATTATAAACCAGTGCTAAAGAAATAGAGGGATAATGCTGTTATTGTTTCACAGAAAGGAAAGAACATCTATACCTATAGGTGACAAGTGGTTTGTCTTGGGCTTTTTTTGTGTTTGTTTTTATTGAGCATTTTTGCATCTTGACACAACCTAAGTGTACCAAAGCTATACTGTGTTCAAATAAAAGTCTACACTCATTTGATACCAAAGTTGTGACATGAATCGTCCAAAGAAAGTTAATAACCTAACAGAGTGTCAATCTGAATTTTTATTTCTTTATATTAATCCGGTTCACAAACTCTGACTTTCAAATTGAATTTATTTCTAAAATATATGAATTTATGGAATATTAGAGATTATTTGTCACTTTTGAAAGTGAATCAAGATAAAGGCCACTTTACTTCTGAGAGCATGCACAAAGGGGTTCAATGTACTTTTATTAATGCATTTTAAATTCATACCCTTTAGTTAATTTCCCATGCAGAGAGTCCTAAACTGCAGATATAACATCAGTTTAATAGCTAGCTGGATGTTGATTAAATCCAAACTCCTCAAAATGAGAAAGTCTACAAAATTAAGAGGCAAGAACAGAGACATACAACAGTTCCTGTAGTAATTTCTGCTATTATTAGCCTCGTAAAACATGATTAAATTCCTTGTGTTGATCCTACTGCATTTAAAAAAATAAGGAATATAAACCCAATCTAGATTTTAATCTTTTACTTTTACACCAATTAGACACACAAGTATTTCTGATTTGATGCATCTTTAACATTTAATTCTTTTGTATTTCCAATGTGTGATAGAAAAAAGTGAAAACTGACAGTGTTTTACATTTATGGTTCCATTGTATTTAATAAATCTGTGGTTATAGTTTAACCATAGTACTTTTCTTTAAATGGTTCTACACACAGTATTTTATAGATGCATACAGTACATTTTCACTGCACATTGATTGTATTATAGTAAATCATTATAGACTCAAATATTGCACATAGTTCTTTTACAGTAAATGCTCGTGTACATTATATTTTAGGGTAATAATACTGAACTTGTAACAAAACCAACAAAAATATACTTCAGGGTCTTTTTTGTTCAAGACTCATTAAAGAAAAATTAGTGAAGGAATTTAGCCAGTTATTTGTTGTAATTTTAACATTTCTCTCACTGAGTTAAAGAACAAATATGTTTATTATATCTTTTTATGAATGTGATTACTGTTAAATTTGGTACTAGTTTGGCACTAGGTTACCACTTATTTATTAGTGATACCTTTTGCAGTCACTCACAGTCAACTCTTCGGAGAAATCCAAAGCATGCAACAAGCTAAAACAAGTCATTAATTGACTGTCTCCCAAGTCACAATATGCCCTCCACACACACACACAAGATTCTTTTCATTTTCTTACCATCCCATCGAGGGCAATTAATTGAGAAAACTCAAAGGACTATTAGTTTAGGACTAGTATTTTCTCATTCCTCAGTCAAAAGTGAAAAGTTTTGTGTTGACACAACTCATGAGGCAAAACTACAACATTTTTTACCCAATAAGAACTGAGACAGCTGGCAAAGGCTTAAGGTGGTGAATGATAACTTAATAGATGTCTCTTTAAGAAAACTTTGATCAGCAAAAGAAATATTGGTTAGGCAAGCTAAGCAACCTCGAGAATTGGCAGAGGTGCTCTAATAGTGATCCCTAAGGGCTCAGAACAACATTCTATGTCAACACTCCTATTAGACATACTTGCTGAGAACTGGGTTCAAAGAGTTTCCCAGACAATACACGAGTAACTGAAGTGTCATGCAGTCTTATTCAAGATTATTCACAGACCCCTTCTAAAAGTGAATGCAGTTTCAGAAAAACATGTATGCACGCACTTGCTATCAAGTGTCATTTTCTACAATCCCAACTTTCATTCAAGACTTCAGTACAGAGTTCACCATGGACACCAACTTCATAGCATCTCCAAATGAATTAAGTGAAATCATTATTACTTTTGTAATTATGTGTCATATGACTTCAGACTGCCTAAAAAGGCAGGGAAATTCTTTTTATCAGTTACAAAATGTTATTATTGGCAGGGCTGGTAGCACTGCCTATTATTAAGGCTGCCTGAAATTTGACATTATAAGACCTTGTTTTCAGTTGCCATAATTTTCCCAATCTTTAAATGCTTATGCTATTAATGGAATGATGTCAGATTGGAGGAGGTCTAAAATGGCGTTCCACAGGGATCTGTTCTGAGTCCAGTATTATTTAACATCTTTATGAATGACCTGGATGTACGAATAGAGTTCATCCTGATCAAATTTGCAAATGATACAAAGCCGGGGAGAGGGGGTTGCCAACACTTTGGAGGATAGCGCTAAGATTCAGAGGGATCTTGATAAATTGGAGAACTGGGCTATAGACAACAAAATGAAATTCAACAAAGACAAATATAAGGTGCTACACTTGGGGAAGAAACACCAAATGCACAAATACAAAATGGGGGGTAACTGGCTTGGCAGCAGCACAGCTGAGAATAATCTGGGAGTTGTGGTGGATCACAACCTCAATATGAGTCAGCAATATGATGCTGTTGCAAAGAAAGCAAGTGCAATTTTAGGTTGCATTAGTAGAGGCATAGTATGCAAGTCATGGGAGGTGATAGGACCACTCTACTCGGCGCTGGTTAGGCCTCAGCTGGAATACTGTGTCCAATTTTGGTCACCAATGAATAGAAAGGATGTAGAGAAACTGGAAAGGATTCAGAGGTGAGCAACAAAGATGATGAAAGGGATGGAATGCAAGATATATGAGCAAAGGCTGAAGGAACTGGGTACCTTTAGTTTGGAAAAGAGGAGATTAAGGGAGAGACATGATAGCGATCTTCAAATTCTTGACAGGCTGCCATAAAAGAGATGGAGAAGAGTTGTTCTCTCTTGCCACTGAGGGCAGGAAAAGAGGCAATGGGTTCAAACTCAGCACAGCAGACTGAGATTAAATCTCAGGAAAAGCTTCCTAACTGTAAGAACTGTAAGAACATGGAACAGACTGCCAAGGGAGGTTGTGGAAGCTCCTTCACTGGAGGTTTTCAAAAGGAGGATGGATAGCCATCTGTCTTGGATGGTTTGGACATAACAAATCCTGCATCTTGGCTGGGGGGGTAGACTAGATGACCCTTGTAGTCCCTTCTAACCCTATGATTCTATGCTGAAATTTTCCACCCTGGCTGTGAGCCTCATGCTATTTTTTGAGGGGGAAGGGGGTGTTTGGGGTTTTCTGGAAAATTTCAGCCCAGATGGTTCAGCTGTTTCCAAGAACAAGGTTGGGGGGGGGGGAGACACATTTTCCCCATTTAAAAAAAAAAAAGATCTGTGACCTTCTGCAGCTAATCATTCAAGTACGGACAAATGAAAATACCGATTCCTTAAGTGAGCCACTACCATGGAGAGGCATTTTGTACCTGCCTTGAGTGCAGAGAAAAGACCAAGTGGGAATACTCCAAATAGGGACAAGCACTAAAAGAATTGTGGTAACTTAAATGCTGACTTTTTAATAGTGACCACTGTACTTTCACATTCAATATTATACAAAGGCTCAGACCCTTTTAATAGTGATCCTGCCACATACAATGTTTGAGCATAAGGTAAATTAGTTTGAGGAAGGGGTGCTAAGTGACTAGTGCTGCACATTCCGGGCCGAGACTGGTCAAAAATCTATTGCTTTTTACATTTGAGTCAGTCTCACATATACTTGAAGAAAATTAGAAAAAATAGTTTATATTGGATTCTCCCTATTCTGGATTGCAATATATAATCTCATTTAATAGCACGATACAGCAACTGTTTCTCTTATACACTTCAATGGCTTGTCCCAGGAACTTCTTCAAACAATTCATTTAATATAGTTTGGCAAGAATCCTAATAGGACTGCTTTGCTGCTCCAGAAAAGATATACAGGAACTCCTCACTTAATGTTGTAGTTATGTTCCTGAAAATTGCGACTTTAAACGAAATGATGTTAAGCGAATCCAATTTCCCCATAAGAATTAATGTAAATGAAGGGGTTAGGTTCCGGGGACATTTTTTTCCACCAGACAAAAGACAATATTTTTATACACACACACACACACACAGTACAGTATACGTTTTAAACAATTTAATACTGGTACACAGTGATGATGATTGTGAAGCTTGGTTGAGGTGGAGGAATCAGAAAGTGGGATATTTCCCAAGGAATGCCTTACTGCTAAATGAACTAGCAATTGACTGAGCCCTCAAGGGTTAACTCTCACAACACTCTACAAGGCAGCAGGAAAGGAGGAAGGGCAGACAGAGACACACACCCTGTGTGTGAGAGAAAAAATGTGCATTTCCCTTTTAAGTAGCTGACCTCAGGCTTAAGTATATTGCCTTGTTAATTAAATCAGCTTGCTGAGACCTCAGAGGGCAGCTACTGCCTAGAAGCTCCCTCCCTCCATCGTGTGTCCTCCCTGCTCTATGGAAAATGGGGTAAGCGGGGTGCAGGGGGAGGGGGAGACACCCTGACATTAGCCCCCATTTTCCTCCCCCTCCCCCGTACAGCAAGCGGGAGTCTCTGGGAGCAGCTCCAAGGCAGAGGGCAGGAGCAGCACATGGCAGTGGGAAAGGGACAGCTACTGCACAGGAACTTCGGGGAGTGGGGAGCTGATGGGGGGCTGCTGGTCCACCCTGGTTCCAACCACCCACCAGCTACCTGCAACGGGCCGCTCTTCCTGCAAGCAGTGGACAAAACAGGCGGCTGCCAAAGACGTTAGAAGGAAGCATTTCACAACTTTAAATGAGCATGTTCCCTAACATCGAAACAACGTTAACGGGGACGACTTTAAGTGAGGAGTTCCTGTATAATGAAAGGACCTGGACTTTTCCCAAATTATTATAAATTTCTGTCAGCAGGAGGCAAGCTGGTAACTTGTTTTATAGTATTCTTTATTGTTTGTGTTACAACAGTAGCAGCTAGAGACACCAATCAAAAAGAGAAGCCCACTGGGCTAGGTACTGTACAAACATATGGTAAAGAAAAACAGAAGCACTGACCAGACCCAAGTGCAGAGCTCCCGTTTGTAATTGTTTTAGGATATCATATTTTAAAAGTTTCAATTCCCAGTTTTATCTGTATCAGCATAGTGCTAGCAGCCCTACTTATGGACCATGGACTGTGCTAAGCACTGTATCAAGCAGAACAACCAGGCTCTCCCTACTCCAAAGGCCTAACAATCTAACTTTAAAACATGAACAAAAATAAACAGATAGAGGCCCCAGAGGGGGAAGTACAAGAAAAGGAGACAATATTGCTCAGTATGATAAGCTATGGACTCGCACAGCAGCAGCCTAACCATGGTCAAGATTCTTGTAGGCATCACAGCAAAGGAGAGTTTTGAGGAAGGATTTGAAGATGGATGCTTTGCTGATGTCCCTGGAAAGTTCCTCCCAAACATGTGCAGCAGCATGCAAGAAAGCATGAAGGTGCTTGTTTGAAAGTGTAACAATTGGGCAACGGAGGCTAGCATCAACATCTCAACAGCAATGGACACTACTGTGCTAATAAGCGATGGTCACATAAATACCACCCTATATGGGAAACCTACTGACCGCTACACTTATCTACATGCCTCCAGCTTCCATCCAGGACACACCACACGATTCATTGTCTACAGCCAAGCTCTAAGATATAACTGCATTTGCTCCAATCCCTCGGATAGAGACAAGCACCTACAAGATCTCTATCAAGCATTCTTAAAACTACAATACCCACCTGCTGAAGTGAAAAAACAGATTGACAGAGCCAGACGAGTACCCAGAAGTCACCTCCTACAAGACAGGCCCAACAAAGAAAATAACAGAACACCACTAGCTGTCACCTTCAGCCCCCAACTAAAACCTCTCCAGCGCATCATCAGAGATCTACAACCTATCCTGAAAGATGATCCTTTACTCTCACAGATCTCGGGAGACAGACCTGTCCTCGCTTACAGACAATCCCCCAACCTAAAGCAAATACTCACCAGCAACCACACATCACTGAACAAAACCACTAACCCAGGAACCTATCGTTGTAACAAACCCCGATGCCAACTCTGTCCACATATCTATTCAAGTGACATCATCATAGGACCTAATCACATCAGCCATACCATCAGGGGCTCGTTCACCTGCACATTTACCAATGTGATATATGCCATTATGTGCCAGCAATGCCCCTCTGCCATGTACATTGGCCAAACCGGACAGTCTCTACGCAAAAGAATTAATGGACACAAATCTGACATCAGGAATCAAAATACTCAAAAACCAGTGGGAGAACACTTTAACCTGTCTGGTCATTCAGTGACAGACCTGCGGGTGGCTATATTACAACAGAAAAACTTCAAAAACAGACTCCAACGAGAGACTGCTGAGCTGGAATTGATAGGCAAACTAGACACAATCAACTCCGGTTTGAATAAGGACTGGGAATGGCCGAGCCATTACAAACATTGAATCTATCTCCCCTTGTAAGTATGCTCACACTTCTTATCAAACTGTCTGTACTGGGCTATCTTGATTATCACTTCAAAAGGTTTTTTTCTCTTAATTAATTGGCCTCTCAGAGTTGGTAAGACAACTCCCACCTGTTTATGCTCTCTGTATGTGTATATATATATATCTCCTCAATATATGTTCTATTCTATATGCATCCGAAGAAGTGGGCTGTCGTCCACGAAAGCTTATGCTCTAATAAATTTGTTAGTCTCTAAGGTGCCACAAGTACCCCTGTTCTTCTTTCAACAGCAATGATCTCTCCAGAGATGAATGGTATTGTGATGATAGGCCATGAAGGCAAAATAGCCTTGAAAGTGAAGACAAGCCATTTATATTTGATGCAATAGAGAGTGGGAGCAAAGAGGAAGATGGCATGGTCAAAGCAAGAAGGCTGGAAAATCTTTGCAGCATCATTCTGAATGGATATGAGTGGGGCATGATTACTTTTGCAAAGACCAGAGAAAAGAGTCTTGCAGTAACTGAGATGCAAGGTGAGGGCCTGGATGAGTGTTTTAACTGTATGGATGGTAGGAAAGGCTGTATCATAGAGATGTTATGCAGAAAAGAACATGCAAGATTTAAACGTAGCCTGAAAGTGAGGATCTAGAGCAGTGGTTCCCAAACTTTAACAACCTGTGAATCCCTTTCACTAAAATGTCAAGTCTCGCGAACCCCCTCCTAAAAATGAATATTTCCAGGGATTTTCAACTTTACCTGCGTATAAATTATAAAAGCAGTGATCCTGGAAATATAAAATTTGTTTTTATGACATGCTTATTAAACACTATTTATTAATCATTACAGTATTCTTATTACATTATGAAAACAGCAACACTCTTCCAAGATCTCACTTTCATAGCTTGTATCACTTTGAATAAGCCTGTTATAAGACAAGGCTCCTATGTTTCATCAAGGAGTATCAGATGTGAAACAAGCATGAAGGTATTTAAGAAGCCAACTTACAGAGTTCCTCCTACACAAGCATTCAGGTCTTGAGCAGTCCAGGCAAACAACGCACGTTACAACAAAGCTTAAACTTGTTCTTCATAATAATTTTAAAAACAATACTAGCTGCCTATTTAATTTTAAAAACAGCAAAAAATATCTACCTTCCTTTCCATTTCTTATAAGGAATCTTGAAGTTTAGATCTCTTCAGTGTGACAGATATGCTATTTGATCTGCTTAGCTCTTGGAAGTCCAGGGGCTCCGGGCTGCTGGCCCCATGGTGCCTGAGGTCCCTAGGGACAGCTCTGTCCGCCATTAGGGAATTTTTTCCCAAGAACCCCCTGTAACATTTCACGAACCCCAGTTTGGGAACCACTGACCTAGAGAGAGGTCTGAGTTGAAGACACCTAGATTACAGACCTGAGAGACAGGCAGGATGGTGATGTTGTCTAGTGATTAAGAAAAGAGGTAGTGAGAAGGGGGTGGGTGGAGGGAAGATTAATAACTGTGTTTTAGCCATGATAAGCTTGAGCTGATAGCTAGACAAGTGTCAAAGAGACAGATCAAGATTTTAGTTTGGAAACAAGACGTAGATCTGCAAGTCATCAGTATAGAGTGGGAAGCTGAATTTGTTTTTGCAGATGAGATTACGCATTGGTAAGGTGTAGAGAGAGAAGAGAAGGGGACCCAAGACAGAGTCCCCTGGAACCATGCTCCCACCCCTCCTCCCCAAAAAAAAGTTGAGGGGGAAAATTAGACCGATCCTCCAAAGAAGCAATTAGAGAGATAGAAGGAGAACCAGGCAAGGACAGATCACAGATGCAAAGGGAGGACAAGATTTCAAAAAGAGGACCATGATCAATGGTATTGAAGGCAGCTGACATGTCAAAAACAGGAAGAAAAGGAAAGAAGGAGAGGGCTGAGAACAGACAAGAAGTCATCAGCAATGACAGACTGGAAGTCACAGAAAGGCCAAGTGACAGGGCATGAGGGAGAGGGCTGATGGGCAATGCTGACAGTGACCAATCTCCTCCACCTTCCCCTTTTCAAGAAAATTAATTTCAAATTGGAACTGGTACAGAGAAGAGCTGGTAGGATGATCAAGGGAGTGGAGAGCCTATCTTACAAGAGGAGACTAAAAGAGCTTGGTTTGTTTACTCTAGAAAAGTGAAGGCAGAGAGAGGATATGATTGCGCTCTATAAATGCATCAGAGTTATAAACACCAGAAAGAAGAGCTTTTTAAGCTAAAGGAGACTGTTGGCACAAAAACAAAGTGGGTATAAACCATGAATAAGTTTAGGCTGGAAATTAAAAGATTTCTAAACCATCAGAGGAGTGAGATTTTGGAACAGCCTTTCAATAGGAGTAGTAGAGGAAAACAACTTAACTAGTTTTAAGACAGAGTTTAATACATTTATAAATGGGATTATATGACAGGATTGCCCATGATAACAAGGAACTGGATTCTGTAATGCAGGAGGTCCTTTACAGTCCTATGGCCCATGTTCCTACATCAGATAGGGGAAGCTCACCAACAGAGAGATTAGAGAAAACAGTGCTTGGTAAAGAGAATTGTCCTTTTGTTGAATGGGAGAGTTGAATCAGGGCTGCAGGACTAACAAAGTGAAGGTGAGGAAACATGCACCAAAGGGGTCCAATGGGTCATCAACATGGAAGCTGAAGTCTCTGTGGATTAGTGTGATGAGAGGGCACATACACCAGCGGACAAAATCGGAGGGGCAGGTTGATGGGAAGATTAGAAGATTTAAAAACAACACAAAAAAAGAGTTACGTGAATTTAAAAATAATTCATTCCTTCTATTTAGAGGTCAAATATTTTGCTTTTACATTCATCTTTTCAACTACCACTGCCATAATATTGGACATTTTGGAGTAGTTTCCAACATGTCACTAGCGTGTGATGGGATAATTCAGCCAATTAGCCAAATAAACTAAAAAATAAGGGATACACAATATTCCTTTCTTGTTTCCATGCACTACGACATTACAGTTTGATCTAGCTGACCTCATATGTCCTTTATCCGAACCTGAAAAAAAGTATAGGCAAGGACTCTTTCCTTTATCCCATATTGTGAAGACAGAAAAAATGTTTTTGCAATGCCCTTTATAAAAGCATAAAATAAAGGTTTTCCTTTCTATTTCTGGCTAGAAGTATGGAAATGTATAGGCAAGAGGCCAAATCGTGAGCTAGTGTATAATGGCATAACTTCATTGTCATCTCAAAGTTATGCTAGTGTATACTACAAGAGGATCAGGCCTAAAAATGTGCTTTGTTCCTAACTATCACATCCAATATCAAAGCTCTTACTTCCTTTGAGTAAAAGTTGAGAACAGTATTCACTAACCTGGAAAGAATGAGGCTGCCCACAGGAAGGAGAATAAGCTATACCGGTATAATATGAATGTAACTGCATCTACAATAGGGAAGCTGTACCAGCATAAACATTTTGGTTAAAAAAAGTCATACCCCCTAATCATAATAGTTATACTGGTACAAAAATCCGTGTACAAATCAGGCCTCAGTATAATTTTACATGATCCAGAAGCTGAATACTAATATTTTTGGTATTCTAGTAGAGACTTCCTTTTTTTATATATACTTTTAAGAGATTTACCCAATTTCATTTTCATTTTCAGATATTTTAGAAGAGTAACACAAATTATCAAAGATGTAATACTAATGAGTCAAATGTCAAATCAAAAGGAACTTTCTTAAGGAGATAATCAGAAGAATGCATAATATTGAAGAAAATGCAGTGGCAAAATTTAAGTCTACAAAATCTAAAAAGCATTTTAGTGTGGAAAGTGAGCATTGATGAATTTTATTATTTAAGTTAAAATATTTAAAATCTCAAACAGCGTCAGATAAGGAAGAGTTCTCTCTCACCCATACCCTTCTTCCTTCTATTCATGGCTTATTAATTTCATCATATAAAATGGTAAAGTAATAAGCAGTTTAATTACTGCCAGCATTATATTTACTAATGAGGGTGATAATTGGCTGCAACTCCATGCTGCACATAAGAACATCTGTTCTTTTCCTTTCATAGGTACTGAAATACATATTCTCTGTTGCCTGGGTAACAAACAACTTTCCCTGAATAAAATTTAACATTTTAAAGGGATACTATCAACTACAGTCACTTCTGTCTGATTTTCTCTCCCCTATTGTTAGTATAATTGAGTGGTTTTCAAACTTTTTACCATCATGTGTCACTTATCAAATAAAATAAGCTCAGGCCCCACCTTCACCTGTGCTAAAGATAACATTCATTTTGCCATCTCTTAGTTGAACAGAGGTCAATTTCTGGGCTTTGCACCAGGTTAGTTTCCATTGTTGAGTGGTGACATTCTGGACCATGGTGTAATTTGTTTATCTATACCAGTGGTTCCCAAACTGGGGGGACTCGGGGGGAAAAAAATCCCTAATGGCAGACAGAGCTGTCCCTAGGGATCCCGGGCAGCAGGACTTCCAAGAGCTAAGCAGATCAAAGCAAGCATATCTATCACACTGCGGAGGTTTAAACTTCAATACTCCCTATAAGAGATGGAAAGGGAGGTGGATATTTAAAAATTAAATAGGCAGCTAGTATTAATAGATTCAGTAGCTCATAACCTTTACAGAGATATGTTACATGGCATATGTAGCATACAATATATTCTAGTATACATACATACATATATATATTATATACATACACACACACACACACACACAGCATATTTCCATAAAGCCTTGGGGGGGCACCAATCGTCAGACACTACTCCCACTAGTTCTCATCAAGCTAGCCTGCTAAAAATAGAATGCAGCCATGGCAGTGCAAGGGTCTAGCTGCCCTGAATACCTGTCTATGGTCTGGACAGGACTGTATTTGGGGTGACTAGCCCCTCACACCGCCATGGCTACGTTCTATTTTTAGCACATTGGGTCCGAATAATTGGGTATGTGAGTTCCTTCTGGGCTTGGAGAAAATTTACTGAATCCGTTTCGGTCCCTCTGGCATGTTGTAGCACATCTTGCGCCCCCACTCCAAGTGGTGTACACGAATGCTACAGTCTTCTTGGATTAGTTTTCAGTAAAGCTAAATTAATGTTATAATCCAAACAATTTCACTTTGTACCATGTTAATGTCCGTATGGACAGAGGTAACTTGAAATGGTTCATCTAGTCCTCCCGCTAGTGTCCCACAGTACATGGACAGCCTTTTGAAGGCACCCAAAATCTGCTGTTTCTGGGAGCTTTGCCAGGAACCAATATATTGACACAGGGCGTTGCAACTGAAATGGTTTTGAATCCTAGTCTTAATACTGACTCAAAGGCAAAACTGCAACAATTCAGAACACTCATCACCATCACTAGTGCAGACACAACAAACCATTTGTGACTGAACTAGAGCAATACAACTAGTTCAAAAAGGAATAGCTCACTTCTCTATCCTGAAAAAACCACTGATATAAAAACTTAAATATTTATATTCAGTTTATTTTCCCCTACAAAGAAATTCAGTGAAATTTAGAACTAAGGGCACTATATCTAGTTACATTATACAAATTAAAAATAAACCTTGAACCAAGTTCATGGCATTTATAAAGTGCTACAAAATAAGAGTTTTGATTATATAGTAGTTCTTAAGATTGTTACAATTCAGACTGACAGGAAAGTTACAATATGGAGACTGGTTTCAGTGGTAGCTGTGTTAGTCTGTATCAGCAAAAACCACAACAACCAAGGAGTCTTTGTGGCACCTTAGAGACTAACAAATTTATTTGGGCATAAGCTTTCATGGGCTAGAACCCACTTCATCAGATGTATGAAGTAAAAGATACAGGAGCATGTATAAATACATGAAAGGATGTGGGGTGCTTTACCAAGTGTTAAGTCAATCTAACGAGATAAATCAATTAACAGCAGGACACCGAGGGTGGAGAAATAACTTTTGAAGTGATAAGAGAGTGGCCCATTACAGACAGTTGACAAGAAGTATGAGTAACAGTAGGGCGTATTAGTAATGGGGAAATTAAGTTTAGGTTTGTAATGACCCAGCCACGCCCAGTCTTTATTCAGCCTAATCTGATGGTATCCAGTTTGCAAATTAATTCCAGTTCTGCAGCTTCACTTTGGAGTTTGTTTTTGAAGTTTTTTTATTGAAGAATTGCCACTTTGAGGTCAGTTATTGAGTGACCAGAGAGACTGAAGTGTTCTCCTACTGATTTTTGAATGGAGACTGTGCTTGAGGGGAGGTGTTGGAGAAAGAGGAGTCAGTTTCCAAGGGCATAGCTCAAGTCACTGATCCATGCATTAGTGAAACAAGACTAGTGAGTTTTGACTTTCTGGGCTCCACTATCACACATGGGCTCTGATGGCTACATAAAGTTAAAGTAATTTAGAAACCTTGGTATACATGATATAAAAATATTACCAGAATCCCTTAATAGAATTTAAGTCCTCTAATTCACTTACTTGTAACACAACTTGTTCTGTATGTAATATACAGTAAAAAAAATGTTGATATTTATCTTAAAACTGTTTAACCTTTTGATTTACCTAAGTGATGGTTGTAATGTGTTAAATTTTGATCAAATGCTGTAAACGTTAGGTATAACCAAAGTGGCAATACTCATGGTAAAAAAAAAGTATTAACAAGAGTACAGTAAATTTGACAAGGTACATTATTTAGTCCTAACATATAATCCAACAGTTGATCTCTTATGTAAAGATGGATTTAAAACCTAGCTTTCAAGATTTATTTTAATAAGCTTACTCAAACTTGTTGGCTGCTTCTCACATTCTTTGGAGAAAATTGTATTAGCAAACAGCTTGTCCACAGGCTCTGTTTAATGGGATAAATTATATTTGTTATTCCAATTGTTGGTTGAAAAGAAAACTAAGTAAAAGATGAAAAGCCAATTTTGCACAAATATTTCATAAACTTTCTAGAATTTTTTTTTTTTACTACTGCATGTTATTCACTGATTTTCCATTCTCATTATAACAAGAACATAGAAGTCAAAATAATGAAGATAACAAAAGAAAATGCTGGGTATCCAAGCCATGATTTCAAGTACTTTAAATGACGAATATCTAAGAAAGGTATCTTCAAGATTCAGAGAAAAATTAAGCTTCCTTGAAAAGATATGTTAATGCTCAAGTCATATCAAGGAATTCTTACAAGATTAAGCTTAATTATATACATTAAGACCGGGGTCTTTCATTGCCTGATCATGCAACAGTGGACACTGTAGATCTTACTACTGTATTTTACAAATACAAAATGTTTTCTACCCACTATTACAAAGATACTGTAAAAGTACTCCTACATAAGCTATTAAACTGATAAATAAGAATCTTAGTAGACAATTTTAAATCTACATAAGTGTGCACTAGTAGTTATGTTGTAGCTCATGCAGATGTAGCTGATGCAGATGCACTAGTAGTTATGTTGTAGCTCATGGATCTCTTCAGAAGCAGATTTCCAAATTACACAAGTACAGTGCAGGTTTTAGTGTATGCAACTATGCATCTCAACAAAAACCACAGACTTACTACTCCTTTCAACAAGTACAACATTGGAGTAATTTTCAATGAAGAGAGAGTGTCAGTCACAAACAGTTTGTGGGTCTGAGGAACAAGTGCTGACTCCCAAACCACAAGCCAATGGCCTGCTCTCTTCCTTTCACTAAATAAAAAGGTTAAAAATAAGTGGCGGACAGTGTGTATGGGGGGAGAGATCTTGCCATTTCCTCATGCTCCAATATTACGCTATGTATTTAGACTACGATGGTGCTATTCTGATGCTATCAAGTCTTACATGTCATGGCCAGAAACGGATACAGTAAATTTTCTCCAAGCCCAGAAGGAACTCACATACCCAATTATTTTGGAGGTAGCAACTGAAAGAGAATGATACAGGAAATACTTACGTCTTTATTTCTTTTCTCGGAAGCAGCTTTTCCATCAATCCAACCCTGTAGGTTCATGGTCCTTTCGCTATAGGGAACAGAGGCAGTCGTTCATGGGCAGGCTACTTGAAATGACCAGCCCTACAGGACCTTCCCACAAGAATGACAGTTTGAAATATTCAAATTTCCATGTAATGCCAACCGTCTGTAGCCATTTACTAGTTTCAATTAACAGGGTTGTTATGGATTATGGTCATGCTGCTTCAGGGAAAAGAAACAAGCAAGGTTTTTTTGTTTGTTTCTCAGTGTATGTCCCATCAGTCACTCTAGGGAAGTGACTAAGATTAAGTAAAAAGCAACAGAGTCCTGTGGCAGATCTGTTAGTCTTAAAGGTACCACAGGACTCTCTGTTGCTTTTTACAGATCCAGACTAACACGGCTACTCCTCTGATACTTAAGATTAAGTAGAGGAAGAGAAGAAATAAAATAAAAAAAGTTGAACAAAAATCCTGCCACCTCCCAAAGCAGTTCTTAAGTTGAGACTTTAGCAAGGTGACCTCTCTGTTTCTAAAACATAGATGATGATGATGATTTTATAAATCCAGTTTATAATCCCTTGTGTAGCTCAATACTTGGCCAAACTGTAGTTCTTCAATATCCCATCTGTTTATGGTAAGGTTCTTTCATATTGTTACCCAGTGGAGTGACCCTTATTCCCCATGGTAGCTGAATCCCTTTTCTTCTGGAGGCTTCCAATACAGCTTTAACTATCTTCTAACTGATGCTTCTGAGTTCCTACTGCTACATCTAGGGTGAAAAGAAACTAAAAGAGTAGATCATTTTTTCAAGTCCGTGTTTTCTGAAAATATACTTTAGTTATTCTAATGTCTCAGTACTGGAGTAAAGAGCATTTTTTCCTTGAAATCTGTGGGAAATGGTATTTGTTCCATGAGTGAAGTCAGAAGAAATTCATACCAGTATTCTATTTTTATGAACACCGTTTTCAGGAATTTTCTTACCAATGTTGCTAAAGGTAGAAAAATGCCACTTTGATGCATAAGAACTCTATATCCTAGTAAAGACAGGAAAAAAGTTGGTAAAGTACAGGTAGGAGGTACTGAGGAACAATCGAATTTTAAAAAGTCCTATTTAAATATAACACATGAAGGCAAGCAACCAAATATTGACAAGTAGCACAAGTGCTTATGTACAAAACACTCAAAGTCTAAATATGCAGTGTTGTTGGAGCACTCCAGGAAGACAAGGCCATTGCAGAGAAGCTAACTGAATTCTATGCATCAGTCTTCACTCCAGAAGATATGGAGGCGATCCCCACACCCAAGCCATTCTTTTTCGGTAACAAATCTGGGGAACTGTCCCAGAATGATATGCCAATAGAAGTGGTATTGGAACAAATTGATAAATTAAACAGTAATAAGTCACCAGAATCTGATGGTATTCACCCTAGAGTTTTGAAAGTGCAGAACTACTAACTGTTGTAACATAGTGCTTAAATCAGCCTATATACCAAAAGATTGGCGGATAGCTAATGTAATGCTGATTTTTTTAAATGTTCCAGAGGTGATACTGGCAATTACAGGCCAGTAATCTTAACTTCAGTACCAGGCAAATTGGTTGAAACTACAGTAAACAACAAAATTATGAGACACATAGATGGACATGATATGGAGATATACCTATCTCATAGAACTGGAAGGGACCCTGAAAGGTCATTGAGTCCAGCCCCCTGCCTTCACTAGCAGGACCAAGTACTGATTTTGCCCCAGATCCCTAAGTGGCCCACTCAAGGATTGAACTCACAACCCTGGATTTAGCAGGCCAATGCTCAAACCACTGAGCTATATTGGGGAAGAGTCAAACATGGCTTTTGCAAAGGAAAATCATGCTTCACCAATCTATTAGAATTCTTTGAGGGAGTCAACAAGCATGTGCACAAAGGTGACCTAGTGGATATAATGTTCTTGGACTTTCAGAAAGCCTTTGACAAGGTTCCCTCATCAACTGTTCTAAAGCAAAGTAAGGAGACATGGGATAAGAGGGAAGGTTCACTCATAGATCAGTAATTGGTTAAAAGACAGGAAATAAAGGGTAGGAATTGTCAGTTTTCACACTGAAGAGAGATAAACAGAGGGATCCCCCCCAGGGATCTCTACAGGGACATGAGCTGTTCAACATACTCATAAATGATCTGAAAAATGGGTGAACAGAGAGGTGGCAAAATTTACAAACTATACAAAATTACTCAGTTAAGTCCAAAGCTGACTGTGAAGCGTTACAAAGGGATCTCACAAAACTGGGTAACTGAGTGACAAATTGACAGATGAAATTCAATATTGGTAAGTGCGAAGTAATGCACATTGGAAAAAATAATCCCAACTATACTTACAAAATGATGGGGTCTAAATCAGCTGTTACCACTCAGGAAAGATCTTGGAATCATCATGAATAGTTCCCTGCAAAAATCTACTCAATATGCAGCAGCAGTCAAAAAAAGCTAACAGAAGGTCAAGAACCATTAGGAAAGGGACAGATAAAACAAAAAATATTATAATGCCACTATATAAACCCATGGTATGCCCACACCTTGAATACTCCATGCAGTTCTGTGCACCTTATCTTAAAAAAATGCATTATAATTGGAAAAGGTGCAGAGAAGGGAAAGAACGGTTACTTACCTTCTGTAACTGTTGTTCTTCGAGATGTGTTGTTCACGTCCATTACACATTAGGTGTACGCGCGCCGCGTGCACGGACGTCGGAAACTTTTTCCCTTAGCGGCTCCCGTCGGGCCGGCAGGGCCCCCTCCTTCCCGCCAGAGCGGCGCCCCGCTCCAGGGTATATATATCCCTGCCGACCCGACCCCTCCGGTTCCTTCTTGCCGGAGACTCCGACAGAGGGGAAGGAGGGTGGGAAGTGTAATGGACGTGAACAACACATCTCGAAGAACAACAGTTACAGAAGGTAAGTAACCGTTCTTTCTTCTTCAAGTGATTGTTCACGTCCATTACACATTAGGTGATTCCCAAGCTTACCATTGGAGGTGGGTAGGAGTCATGGTACAACTGACTGTAGCACAGCCCATCCGACCATCGCGTCCTCTCTGGTCTGATGATGGATCGCGTAGTGGGCTGTGAACGTATGCACGGACGACCAGGTGGCCGCCTTACAGATCTCCTGGATAGGGACCTGCGCCAAGAAGGCCGTTGAGGACACTTGGGCCCTAGTCAAGTGGGCCCGGATCTCTGGGGCCGGAACATTGGCGAGCTCATAACACGTGCGGATACAATGCACAATCCATGCCGACAAGCGCTGTGTCGAGATAGGCAAGCCTTTCATACGTTCCGCAATGGCAATGAACAGCTGAGGTGTTCTGCGGAACGACCTGGTCCGTTCCAGGTAGAATGCCAATGCCCTTCGAACATCAAGGGTATGTAGGCTGCGGTGGTGAGGGTCCATATGGGGTTTAGGGAAGAACACCGGTAGACAAATGTCCTGTCCCATGTGAAACTGCGATACCACTTTCGGAAGGAATTTGGGGTGCGGCCTCAGTTGCACCTTATCCTTATGAAAAACTGTATAAGGGGGTTCTGAAGTGAGGGCCCTCAATTCCGATACCCTCCTGGCCGATGTGATGGCCACAAGAAACGCCACCTTCCACGAGAGATGCATGAGAGAGCAAGTGGCTAGGGGTTCAAAGGGGGGTCCCATGAACTTTGTTAGGACTAGGTTCAGACTCCACGCAGGGACAGGCGGGCGCGAGTAGGGAAACACCCTCTCCAGCCCCTTGAGGAATCGGGCCACTGTGGGGTTGGAGAACACTGACACTCCCAACTCTCCCGGATGGAAAGCCGAAATGGCGGCTAAATGCACTCTAATCGAGGCGGGCGCAAGCCCTTGATGCTTGAGGTGCAGTAAGTAGTCCAGGATCGACGGAACTGAGGCCTGTAAAGGCTGTATGTGCTGAGGCTCGCACCAGTGGGAGAACCTTTTCCATTTGGCCAGGTAGGTCGCTCTTGTAGAGGGCTTCCTACTACTAAGGAGGATTTGTTGAACCTGGTGAGAGCACCTGTGTTCTGCATCGTTCAGCCAGAGAGATACCACGCCGTGAGATGTAGCGAAGACAGGTTCGGGTGGAGCAGGCGACCCTTGTCTTGTGTGACTAGGTCGCGATGGAGAGGGAGGGTGATCGGGTCGGCTATGGACAATTCCAGCAGGGTTGTGAACCAATGCTGGCGTGGCCAGGCCGGGGCGATGAGTATAACTGTCGCCCTGTCCCTGCGGGTCTTGAGGAGGACCTTGTGTATGAGCGGGAACGGAGGGAAGGCATACCTCAGGCTCCCTCCCCATGGGATCGTGAAGGCATCTGCTAATGATCCCGGGCTGAGGCTCTGGAATGAGCAGAACTGAGGGCATTGACTGTTGTCCTTGGTGGCGAACAGATCCACCCGGGGAAAGCCCCACCTCCGGAAGATTGAATGCAGGACGTCTCGCCTCAACGTCCATTCGTGCATTCGGTAGGATCGGCTGAGGCGATCCGTTAAACCGTTTTGGATCCCCGGAAGATACGTTGCGATGAGGTGGATCGCATGGGCTATACAAAAGTCCCATAATTGGAGTGCCTCGCGACAGAGGGGAGAAGACCGGGACCCGCCCTGCTTGTTTATATAGAACATGGCGGTAGTGTTGTCCGTCAGGACTGCCACGCTGTGACCTTCTATGGTGGTGTGGAAGGTCTGACAGGCGAGGCGAACTGCTCTTAGCTCCTTTAGATTGATGTGAAGCAGTTTGTCTTCTCTGGACCACAGCCCTTGGGTCCGTAGTTCCCCCAGATGCGCCCCCCAACCCAGGTCCGATGCATCCGTTACTAACGTCAGAGTGGGCTGTGGGGCAGCGAAGGGGATCCCTTCGCAGACCTGCTGTTGATCGAGCCACCAGCGGAGCGAGCCCAACACCTGATCTGGGATCGTCACCACTCGATCCAATGGGTCTCTGTTGGGGCGGTACATTTGGGCAAACCACAACTGCGAAGGCCGGAGCCTTAGGCGGGCATGTCTGACCACATGTGTGCAAGCTGCCATATGCCCCAGGAGCTGCATGCAACACCTTGCCGTTGTCGTGGGGAATTTTTGGACTGAGCTTACGGCCCTCTGAATTGTCAGGAACCGTGACTCTGGGAGGCTTGCCCGCGCAGTCACCGAGTCCAGGGTCGCACCTATGAAGTCCAGTCTCTGTGTGGGGACTAATGTGGACTTGGGCACATTGACCCGGAGGCCGAGTCTGTCGAACGTCTGCAAGGCCAGCGTCACGTGAGATCGGACCTCGGCCTCCGACCTACCCACGAGAAGCCAGTCGTCCAAGTACGGGAACACACGCATCCTTCTCTTCCGAAGGAAGGCTGCTACCATGGACATGCATTTCGTGAATACTCGTGGTGCTGATGCCAGGCCGAAAGGCAGGACCGTAAATTGGAAATGGCGCTGGTTGATAATGAAGCGCAGGAACCGCCTGTGGGCCGGATTGATAGCGATGTGAAAGTAGGTATCCGAGCGTACCAATCCCCCGGATCCAGGAATGGGATAATAGTTCCAAGGGAGACCATACGGAAGCGCGCTCTGATCAGAAACTTGTTTAGGTCGCGCAGGTCCAAGATAGGACGGAGGCCCCCTTTTGCCTTGGGAATCAGCAAGTATCTGGAGTAGAATCCTTTTCCCCTTAGGTCCGGTGGGACCTCTTCCACTGCTCCTGCTGCGAGAAGGGTCTGTACCTCCTGCATGAGAAGTTGCTCGTGAGAGGGGTCCCTGAAGAGGGACGGGGAAGGGGGATGGCAGGGAGGGGGCGAGGAAAACTGGAGGGTATAGCCCGCCTTCACTGTGCGCAGGACCCAGCGGTCCGATGTTATGCGCAACCATGCCCGGTAGAAATGGGACAGGCGGTCTCCTTGAAACTTGGAGGAGGATCCGATATGGAATGTGGTACGCTGTCCTCGGGCGTAGCTTCAAAAGCCTGGTTTGTTCCCTGGCTGTGGCTTGCCCTGGCCGTGACCTTGGCCCTGGTTAGGCGTATTGTTACGTCTCCGCCTGTTATCCCTGCCACGACGGCGGTACGGTTCGTGCCGAGGGCGAGGGTGGTACTGCCTCTGTGGTGGCTGAGGTTTAAAGGGCTTGCACTGTGTCACCGGGGTATGCATACCCAACGACTTAAGGGTTGCTCGCGAGTCCTTAAGGCTATGTAGCCTGGCGTCCGTTTGGTCGGAGAACAAGCCCGAACCTTCAAACGGGAGGTCCTGCAGTGTGGTCTGCACTTCTGGCGGAAGGCCGGAAGCCTGTAACCATGCCGAACGCCTCATCACTACCCCTGACGCGATTGTTCTAGCCGCTGCGTCAGCTGAGTCGAGGGAGGCCTGCAATGAGGTCTTGGCCACTGCCATCCCCTCGTCCACCAGGGCCGTGAACTCAGGATGCGCGTCAGGTGGTAGGGAGTCCTTAAACTTGGAGACTGATGCCCAAGAGTTAAAACTGTGTCTATTTAGAATCGCCTGCTGATTAGCGATCCTCAGCTGAAGGCCCCCAGATGAATAGACTTTCCTCCCAAACAAGTCTAATCGCTTAGCTTCCTTGCCCTTGGGCGCAGGAGCTTGCTGGCCATGACGTTCTCGCTCGTTGACCGCCGAGACCACCAGCGAACAAGGAGACGGGTGTAAAAAGAGGAAGTCAAACCCTCTAGATGGGGCAAAGTATTTCCTCTCCACGCCTCTTGCAGTCGGTGCACTGGAGGCCGGCGTTTGCCACACCGTTTTATAGTTGGACTGGACTGTCCGTATAATCGGGAGAGCGACTCTGGAGGGTCCCTCCGGGCTCAGGATATTGACCATGGGGTCCTCCTGTTCTACAGTCTCCTCCGCTTGCAAGCCCAGATTGAGGGCTACCCGACGAAGCAGGTCTTGGTGCGCCCGATGGTCAATCGGGGGAGGGCCGGACACCGTCGTGCCTGCTACTGCCTCGTCTGGCGAGGAGGAAGAGGTCGGGGCCTTCTGCCCATCCTCATCTTCCTGCAACCCGGCATCGACCGGTTGCTCCTCTGGGGCCTGACCCACAGTATGGGACTGGGACGGTACCGTGCTCAGTGCCGAGTCCACTCCCTCCCGCTCCTGCGGTCTAGAGACCGTTGCCTCCTTATGCGATGGCGGGCGGTACCACGGGGAGCGGGATCGGTACCCTGATGGCCCGGATCTCGAGGTCCTAGATGGGGGTCCTTGCTGGTGGTAGGCCCAGGGTGTCCAGAAGGGCCATTGGCTCGGTTGGCCCCACTGGGGATGGCCACAGGCTTCGTAGTCCCTGCTAGCCTGCGCCCTATGGGCATACCCGCCGTACCGGCCCGAGTCAGTCTCCAAGAACAGGGACGGTGACCTGGAAGGCCACGGCGGAGCCGTAGGATGGTGCCGGTCCGGGTTTGGGGAGTAGCGCCTCTGCGACCAGGACCTGGAGCAGCGTCTCGCCGAGCTGGACCTGGATCGGTACCGGTGATCGCGGGACCAGGAACGACTACGGCTGGTCGGCCTCGGGTAACATACCGCCGACGCCTCGCGGTGCCGACTCGTGCTTGGTTGCTGAGTCGGTGCCGACCGCTTGTTGAAGCCCGACTGCTGCGGTGCTTTCTGCGCCGAGGGCAACCGGGAGTCCATCGAGGCGGAGCTCAACCGGGACCGGTGCCCTGAACGGTGCCGAGAAGGCGACCGTGATGGGCGCACCATCGCCGGCTTGCCTCTGTGTGGCAGCTTCGGCGGAGCGTCCTCAGTACGTGTAGGGGCCTCAACGGACAATGCAATGAGGTCCTTAGCTGCCTCAAATGTGTCCGGAGTGGAGGGCTGTTCCAAGAGCTCCTCTAGCCCTTCATCCTCACTCGACGCACCTATCCCGGGGCTCGATGGGCCTTTCGGCACCGGAGCCACTACCGGGGTCTGTGCCGGGGCCGTGCCGGCCTTAGGCGCACTCGAGGTCTTCACCGGCGCCGCCCTCTTATGCGGGGAGCGTCCTCGGGCCTTGGGTTGGCCCTTCGATTTTGCCGGCGAAGACGACCGGTGTCGTACATGCCCCCCCGTTGGGTCGGTGCCGTGGGCTTCGGGTGACCCGCTGGCGCCGGTTCCCGCACCGATGCCGGGGCGCTCCGCACGGAGGCAGACGGTGCCGCCGAAGTGGAGGGCTGCAACGCCGTCTCCATGAGCAGCTGCTTGAGGCGAAAGTCTCTTTCTTTCTTAGTTCTGGGCTTAAAGGCTTTGCAGATCTTGCAGCGCTCTTTCTGGTGAGCTTCCCCCAGGCAGCGGAGACACGAGTCGTGGGGGTCACTCAATGGCATAGGCTTGCGGCACGTGGCACAAGCCTTGAAGCCTTGGGCGTGCGGCATGCCCCGCCGCCCAGGGCCAGTGCCGGGGTTGACCAAGCAACCACAACAGGAACTTTAAGTACCTAATGAGCTGTTAACTACTAAGCTCAACACTACTACTAAATAACTGATAACTGTTTGCTAAATAACACTAATGACTATGCTAAAGGACACTCTCAGACGAGAGACAGAGTTGTTCCAACGCCGCCACGGACGGTAAGAAGGAACTGGAGGGGTCGGGTCGGCAGGGATATATATACCCTGGAGCGGGGCGCCGCTCTGGCCGGAAGGAGGGGGCCCTGCCGGCCCGACGGGAGCCGCTAAGGGAAAAAGTTTCCGACGTCCGTGCACGCAGCGCGCGTACACCTAATGTGTAATGGACGTGAACAATCACTCGAAGAAGAAATGAAAATGATTACGGTATGGAACAGCTTCCATAAGGAGAGATTAAAAAGACAGACTGTTCCTCTTAGAAAAAAGACTTAAGAGGGGATATGATAGAGGTCTCTAAAATTATTAACAGTATGAAGAAAGTGAATAGGGAAGTGTTATTTACCCCTTGACATAACACAAGAACTGGAGGTTACCTGATAAAAATAATAGGCAGCAGGTTTAAAGCAAACATAAGGAAGCACTTTTTCGCACAATGCACAGTCTACCTGCAGAACTCATCAACAAGGGATGTTGTAAAGGCCACACACAAAAAAAAAAAAAAAACTGGGTTCAAGAAAGAATTAGATAATTTCATGGAGGATAGGTCCATCAATGGTTATTAGCCAAGATGGTCACGGATGCAATCCCACGCTCTGGGTGTGTCTAAACCTCTGACTGCTAGAAGCTAGGACTGGATGGCAGGGGAAGGATCACTCGAAATTGCAATGTTCTGTTCATTCCCTCTGAAGCATCTGGCACTGGCTGCTGTGAGATACAGAATACTGGGCTAGAGGACCATTGGCCTGACCCAGTATGGCTGTTCTTATGATTGCCAACAGAATCTAAATTACAACATGAATACAACAAGTTTGAATGAAATATGAATTTCTGCTTCAGCTGATGTTGTCCAAAAGTTGAAAGATGGGATACAATCACCACCACTGACTCTAGGAACCATTACCTATTTGATACAATCAGTTATATGAGCCCTTTCCTTTCTATGGACAGGGAACATAAACCGAGGTAAAGGAAGAAAGGCAAAGCACAAAAATGATTTGCCAAGTCCTAACAAAAGACTGATAAACTGATCCGTAATTTCTCTGGAAAAAGATAGCGGTCTTTGTATTTCTCCTTGACAGAAAAAGTCAGTCTCTAGGTCACAAAGCTATATCTGATATCCTCCCATCTTGTGCGATGTCTTCTATGTATAATGGTTTTGAACCTGTGGACAGCTGAATGACCTCCTAACACAGTGATAAATTTCTGGAACCTCAGGTTTTGCTCAGGTATAACATGGTTAAACATCAGAAACAGGATGGGTTGTCAGCTATCCTGAACACTCAGGCCTTGTCTACACTACGAGAGTAGTTCGATTTTACTTAAATCGAATATTTGGAATCGATATTGCAAAGTCGAACGTGTGTGTCCACACTAAGGACAGTAATTCGACTTTGTGAGTCCACACTAACGGGGAAAGCGTCGACATTGGAAGCGGTGCACTGAGGGCAGCTATCCCACAGTTCCCGGAGTCCCCGCCGCCCATTGGAATTCTGGGTGGAGCCGCAAATGCCTTCTGGGTAAAAAAAAAAGGGGCCAGGGTGCTTTTGGGTAACTGTCGTCATCCGTCCATCACTCCCGCCCTCCCTCCCTCCCTGAAAGCGCCGGCGGGAAATCATTTCGCGCACTTTTCAAGTCATTGACAGCGCGGACGCCACAGCACTGTGAGCATGGAGCCCACTGCAACCATCGCTGCAGTTGTGGCCGCTCTCAACGCCTCGCAGCTTATCATACAGGTTGCCCTGAGGCAGATGCAGAAAAGTCAGGCGAGGAGGCTACGTCAACGCGGTGATGACCTGAAGTCTGAGAGTAGCACAGACCTCTCAGAAAGCAGGGGACCCAGCGCCGAGGACATCACGGTGGCAATGGGTCATGTTGATGCTGTGAAACGGCGATTCTGGGCACGGGAAACAAGCACTGAGTGGTGGGACCGCATAGTGCTGCAGGTCTGGGATGAATCACAGTGGCTGCGAAACTTCCGCATGCGGAAGGGAACTTTCCTTGAACTTTGTGAGTTGCTGTCCCCTGCCCTGAAGCGCAATGACACCCGGATGCGACCAGCCCTGACTGTCCAGAAGCGAGTGGCCATAGCCCTCTGGAAGCTTGCAACGCCTGACAGCTACCGGTCAGTCGCGAGCCAGTTTGGGGTGGGCAAATCTACCGTGGGGGTTGTTGTGATGCAAGTAGCCAAGGCAATCGTTGATGTACTGCTGCCAAAGGTAGTGACCCTGGGAAACTTGGAGGCGATCATAGATGGCTTCGCAGCGATGGGATTCCCAAACTGCGGTGGGGCCATAGATGGAACTCACATCCCTATCCTGGCACCGGACCACCAGGCCAGCCAGTACATTAACAGAAAGGGCTACTTTTCCATGGTGCTGCAAGCACTGGTGGACCACAGGGGACGTTTTACCAACATCAATGTCGGATGGCCGGGCAAGGTTCATGACGCTCGTGTTTTCAGGAACTCTGGTCTGTTTAGACGGCTGCAGCAAGGTATTTACTTCCCGGACCACAAAATAACTGTTGGGGATGTGGAGATGCCTATAGTCATCCTCGGGGACCCAGCCTACCCGCTAATGCCCTGGCTCATGAAGCCCTATACAGGTGCCCTGGACACTGAAAAAGAACTCTTCAACTACCGGCTGAGCAAGTGCAGAATGGTGGTGGAGTGTGCTTTTGGACGTCTCAAGGGGAGATGGAGAAGCTTGCTGACTCGCTGTGATCTCAGCGAAACCAATATCCCCATTGTTATAGCAGCTTGCTGTGTGCTCCACAATCTCTGTGAGAGCAAGGGGGAGACCTTTATGGCGGGGTGGGAGGTTGAGGAAATTAGCCTGGCTGCTGATTACTCACAGCCAGACAGCCGGGCGATTAGAAGAGACCAGCGGGAAGCGCTGTGCATCCGGGAGGCTTTGAAAGCAAAGTTCCTGAGTGAGCAGGGTAACCTGTGACTTTCTAATTTTGTGTACAGAGAAGCCTTCACCCCACTTCCAACACACGTTTCAAAATAAAAATAGTTCTACTTTGTTAAAGCACACCGTTTTCTTTAATACTGTTTTCGCGGGAATTTTTTAAAACTGGGACGCAGACTGTGGTGCGGAGCGGGTGTAGTGTAATCGCGCGAATGCAGCTTCTAAACTCAAGGACTGACAGGCTCCGCTGCGGTGGGATGGTTGTTTCAACGGAGCCTGTCACCCCTCCTGATAGGGACTGTGTGTATGGGGGGTCTATGTGACTTTGTGGCAGGGGGAGGACGGTTACAGATCCCCTGCTGTGTGGCTCTGTGATCCTGCCTAAGGACCGCCGCTTAAGATCTCTAACTGCCCTCCCCTGCCACAAAGTCACAGAGCAACCCACCCCCCACCACATAACATGAAAACAACCTCCCAGACTAACCAGGGTAAGTAGTCACTGCATCACTGCACTATGTATGTGCCCTGCTGCTGTGCCTGCCCCCGACTATGTACCCTGCCAAAGGTGACTGTCCTGTCCAATTACCAACCCCCTTTCCCCCCCTCCTCCAAAAGAACATGATGGAAACAGTAGTTAACAGAAACATATTTTTTATTATCAACTACACATGGGACTGGGAAGTGAAACTTGGACGGGGGCTTGTGTCAGGCGGGAAGGAAAGAACTTGTCAAACTTTGGGGAATGAGAGCCTTCTGCTGCTCGAGCTCTCTGCAGGGGTGGAGTGAGAGTTAGCAGGGACTCTGCCGCCTCTCCTTCTGTGCACTTTGGGTGAAGGGAGTATGGGACTTGGTGGCGGGGGAGGGCGGTTAGAGATGGACTGCAGCGGGGCTCTGTCCTCCTGCCTCCGTTCCTGCAGAACATCCACAAGGCGCCGGAGCGTGTCCGTTTGCTCCCTCAGTAGTCCAAGCAGGGTTTGAGTCGCCTGCTGGTCTTCCTGACGCCACCTCTCCTCCCGATCCATGTTGGCTTGGTGCATTCGGGTCAAGTTCTCCCGCCACTGGGTCTGCTGTGCTGCCTGGGCTCTGGAGCAGGCTATAAGCTCTGAGAACATGTCCTCCCGTGTCCTCTTCTTCTTATGCCTAATCCTCCCTAGCCTCTGGGAGTGTGATGACAGGCTAGGTTGTGAGACAGTCGCAGATGGGGCTGTGGGAATGGGAAAAAGGGAGTGAATTCCTCAGAAAGATAAATGTAGTTGTGAACAAAGAACATAGTCTTTCTCTGTGAACAGGACCATGCACAGCACCTATCACATGCGCACTCAGCACAAGGTCGAATTCTCGGCCTTCGCATTCAGTGTCTGGGGTTTTGCAGAGCACTTTTGAGAACCCTGTCAGGACAACGGAATTGCTCTTGCACGCAGACATGGTAAGCCGTAGATTCGTGGCAGCTTAAAACTTTAATATTAGCAATGGCCTCATTTCACATTGAAATCAATGTCGGTCCCTGCTGCCAGCAATCCGGCAAGCAGGAAGTCTGCTCCTGTCCCACACCCTCGCGGCTGTCCCCGGGAACGATCCCTTTCGGCTGACCCTCTCCCGCCTCCACCGCGTGGCTGCAAACCAGCGGTTACAGTTCTGTAAAGGAACGGTAAAGCAGTCCCAACACTAACATTCCCCTACCTCATTCAAAGCAGGTCATCATGAGCGACATCACCCTCATGAGGATCTCTGAGAGCGACAGACAGAGAATGCTCCGGGAAAGCCTTCAAAGACCAGGGCCGTATGCCGCCATGCTGTGCCAAGCAATGATTCCAGAGTACTTGCTAGTCTCGTGGCGCGGCAACGTGTCCTACTACGGAGGACCCAATAAGGCCGCTCTCCCCAAGAACCTAATGCAGCGGATTTCAAATTACCTGCAGGAGAGCTTCCTTGAGATGTCCCAGGAGGATTTCTGCTCCATCCCCGGACATATAGACCGCATCTTACTGTAGCTGCAGTAGCAGGGACTAAACAGTAGAGCGGCTTGGGCAGGACAATCATGCAAAACCGGACATTGCTAGATTTTTTTCAAATAGTTGCACTGCCCATGACTGAACCGTTAAGTTAATCAAACTAATCATGAGAAACCCATTTTTTAAATTGTTAATAATCATGTTCTGTTACAAATAAATGTTTAGATGTTTACAACACTTACTGGATGATCCTTCACCAGATTCTGTGTCCGGGGTAACGGCTGGGGAGGGTTGGTAGGGGATCTCTGTAAGGGTGATGAAGAGATCCTGGCTGTCGGGGAAATCAGCGTTGTGAGCGCTGTCGACTGCCTCGTCCTCCTCATCTCCTTCCTCATCTTCCCCGTCCGCTAACATGTCCGAGGATCCGGCCGTGGACACTATCCCATCCTCAGAGTCCACAGTCAGTGGTGGGGTAGTGGTGGCGGCCGCACCGAGGATGGAATGCAGTGCCTCGTAGAAACGGGATGTCTGGGGATGGGATCCGGAGCGTCCGTTTGCCTCTTTGGTCTTCTGGTAGCCTTGCCTCAGCTCCTTGATTTTCACGCGGCACTGCGTTACATCCCGGCTGTATCCTCTCTCTGCCATGTCTTTAGAGATCTTCTCATAGATCTTTGCATTCCGTCTTTTGGATCGCAGCTCGGAAAGCACGGACTCATCGCCCCACACAGCGATGAGATCCAAGACTTCCCGATCAGTCCATGCTGGGGCCCTCTTTCTATTCTGAGATTGCACTGCCATCAGTGCTGGAGAGCTCTGCATCGTTGCCAGTGCTGCTGAGCTCGCCACGATGTCCAGACAGGAAATGAGATTCAAACTGGCCAGACAGGAAAAGGAATTCAAATTCAAATTTTCCCGGGGCTTTTCCTGTGTGGCAGTTCAGAACATCCGAGCTCTTACTGCTGTCCAGAGCGTCAACAGAGTGGTGCACTGTGGGATAGCTCCTGGAGCTATTAGCGTCGATTTCCATCCACACCTAGCCTAATTCGACATGGCCATGTCGAATTTAGCGCTACTCCCCTCGTCGGGGAGGAGTACAGAAGTCGAATTAAAGAGACCTCTATGTCGAACTAAATACCTTCGCGGTGTGGACGGGTGCAGGGTTAATTCGATGTAACGGCGCTAACTTCGACATAAACGCCTAGTGTAGACCAGGCCTCAGTCAATCAGGTTGTTTGCACCACATGTGCCTTTCCTATATGCAACCTCATTCAATGGAGCCACATATACACTATGAAGATGAGCCCCAGTTTTGGAGACTGGCATCCATCCTGATCATTCCTCTGAAATTTGTATTATGGATGCCAAAAGAACTATCCACACACTAGTCTTAATATGGCCTCCTTCGTCTGAATCCTTTAGACTCACCTATGTAATGTTGAGCTTTTCAAGAGAAATGTGTAGTCTTCCCACTTGCAATGCAATATCAGAAAGGAAGTTTCTGAGTTCTTGTACTATAAACTGGTTTTAAATCTGAGGGCTAATTTCCTCTTCTTACATAGACACTCACTCTCTCTGAATCTGCTCCCTCCATTGCCACCTATAGAGACATCTCTACCAATCCAGTCTCTTTTCTGTAAGACTTCATAGGTTTGTATAAGCAAACCCTGTACTGCAGGTTTTGAGATACATTTTTGGCCAAGCTTGTGAGGCCTTACATTCAATATCATGGAATCTCTCTGTCTGTCACACAGTAGCTTTTGAACACTGTGTCCAATCAATTCCAAAAATTTCAGGGAATATTCTAGACATCAGTAGTCGGAAGTCTATTGATTTGGAGGAGAATAACAATATTGAAAAAGGGAAAACAAGACACACTCAGCCACAGTCTCCTGTTAATGGCAACCCATTAATACCATCCCTCAGAAAAATATCCCCTTCACCCTCCCAGTAGAATTTAACATGTTCACACCCTGATCTCTGAATGATCAGAAGAGAAATAATTGCTCTCCCTGCTTGGAGCTTTGGGGTGGATGCGCAGCCCCCCTGGGCAGACAGAGGGAGAGGATAGAGAAGGAGGCTACTTTCATTCCTTCCTCATACTTTGCCTCCTCAAAGCCTGCTCCATTTGGGCAAGGGAAGGCATCAGCCACCCACGCCGCCATTCAATAAGGGAGGAAGAAAAGGTTAGGTATCCTTTGGAGGGATGCGGGAAGACAGACACAGAGCCCCTAGTATGGTGGGGCAAATGGCAGACAGGGAAGACAATCCCTAGTATGGTGGGGAGAATAGGCAACCCTGGTGGGTGGACGGATCGGCAAGGAAGGGGGAAAAAAGCCCCTGGTATGGTGAGGAGAATGGGTCACCTGCTGTAGTGGGAGGAGGGAATCAGGGGGCACACAGGAAATCTGCAAGGGGAGACTGGGGAGTTACAGAGAGTCCCTGAAATAGAGGGGATGGGAGAGTGTCACATAAGGAGCTTGTGGGGTGGAATGCATGAATACAAGGAGCCCCTGGTGTGTGCACTGAGTTGACCTACAGAAGTTATAAAGTGTGCCCCATAGTGCCACCTTTAGTCTATCTTATTTGATAAAAGGAAGAGTACGTTTTTCTGTTTCGACTACCTGAGCCATCATCTTCCCTAAGGTTACTCAGTGTTTGCCAACCTTAAATTTTACTGAGGCCAGCAGTAGTTTGCCATGCCATCTCAGCCACAGGAGTTTTACTATGGAATTTGTGAGAAATGTTCTGGAGATGAATAAGTCATCCGCTGAGGCAGCCAAAATAAAACAAGCAAAAGCCACACTTTTATTTACTGTAGAATTAAAAGCCTTATGTAATAGTTGTGTCATTTTTCTAGGTTGTCTTGAGCTCTTGAACCAAACTAGAACAGTTCAAAAAAAGAAAAAGCAAGACTATGATGCTGACATATTTCCATGTCAGAATACAGATGTTATTAAATAGACACTAGTACGGCCATATGGTCTCATAGAGAAGGAAAAATTACACGGGAGAACTGAACCCTCCCCCATAAAATATTAATACAATTTAAAACTAAGGGAGTAAAAATGCAGAGATGATAAAAGTCTCACTGCTGTCAGAAGATTGACTGTATGCTAACTGAACACATTCTAGCACTGATATTAGAAAACAGTTGTTATTCCCTCAAAGACAGAAATTCCAGCAGGCAGGTCATAGAGGTAGATTCTTTTAATTGTAATTGGATAACCCTGCAACTACACCTCTATCCCAATAGAACGCAACCCGATATAACACTAATTCGGATATAATGCGGTAAAGCAGTGCTCCGGGGGCGATCGGGGCTGCGCACTCCGGTGGATCAAAGCAAGTTCAATATAACACGGTAAGATTTTTTTGGCTCCCGAGGACAGCGTTATATCGAGGTAGAGGTGTACCTATAATCTCCACAGTGAACTACCTTAATGTAATAGTGACAGGCACTTTAAAGAACAGAACTTTTAGCTGCTAAGCCTCTTTAGATTACACAAAAAATTACCATGTATATTATGCTAAACAGAAGTCAGTGGCCTCTTCAATTCCTGACCACCATGAGCTTCTATTGTCATGTGACACTGTGAGTCTCAACAGCTTATTTTTGTGTTAGGGTACTAGAGTATAAAAAGCCAGAGGCATACATCTTATATTTGTAAGCACTGACCATGATGTCAGCATTCAAATATATTAGATCAAGCAAGTGCATCTCTTTTACAATAATGCAGCAGGCATTGCATTACAAAATTTTATTCCCCTAACAAGTACTTTAACCCTAATGCACAGTTATTTTCAGTCTCAAAAAACATCAAATGGCCAAATTCTGCCTTCAGATACAGACATGCAATTCCTATTATTATTATTAGGAGTCCTACTGACATCACTAGGAGATGCATACACTTACAATGAAAGAAAGCATTAAAGCAAAATGGAAAAGTAGTCTTAAGACAACTTTCTGTACGAAGGAGACCACAGAGTGTAACAAGACTCCAGTGCCTTTTCAGACATAAAACAAGAGTAGGTTACCATTACACTGACATAGAACACATTAGTGACCTTTTCATAATGGCAATTAGAGTCTCTTTTGGAACCTTAAATATTTTTAAAATTTAATTGATATCGTTTTTAAAACAATACTTTTGTTTTTTAACCCTGGCAAATAAAGTAAGACAGACAAAATTATCCTGAAAAAATATATATTATATCCTTGCCACAGATCATAGAATAGAATATCAGGGTTGGAAGGGACCTCAGGAGGTCATCTAGTCCAATCCCCTGCTCAAAGCAGGACCTAATCCCCAACTTTGTCAAGCCTGATCTTAGAATCATAGAACCATAGAATCATAGAACATCAGGGTTGGAAGGGACCTCAAGAGGTCATCTAGTCCAACCCCCTGCTCAAAGCAGGACCAATTCCCAACTAAATCATCCCAGCCAGGGCTTTGTGAAGCCGGACCTTAAAAACCTAAAAAGATCTGACATTTACAAGTTGTTTTTAATATATTTACAAAACATTAATTTTAGTAGAAGCGTATATTGGAATAAACCTTCAAATTTTCATACCTAAAGTGAAAAGTTTCTACTTTAAGCCTTTGGTTGTATTGTTCACAGAGCAAGACATACCTTATCCATTGCATAACAAAGTATAAGAAAATATTTTCTTTTGTTTATGTCCACTTACTGCAATCTCTCTACAGGCCGACATCGATATCCCTGTACCTTCAATTTGCTTCAGTGCATACTCCTTTTCATCTTTTCTGTGCACAAAAACAAAAAAAGAGGAATATTTTATAGATTGCATTTATATTCACTTAAACTGATAAAATGCAAGTATATTACACTGATTTCTGTCTTCTTAAACTAGATCAAGACACTGAAACACTACAGCAGAATGAGGATCAAAAGGAATCAAATCATCTTTAACCACTGTCACAATCATCAAAACTAAAACACTGAAAATTGTAATAAGAAAAAGCTGTCAATCTGTAAATATCTACATCTCTTGAAACCATAAAACATTTGCAAGGATCCCTATAAAGAAACTCCATGGGAACTTTTTCCAGACCTTAACAGAATATCAAACATAAAAATATCTACACACACAAGGTATCTGCAACATTCTCTCAGGAAGATCTAGCAAACATGCAAATGTCTCAAATCCAAATAAAATTGTAATAGGCTTTACAGTTAGAACTAGGCTTTTATGTTTTGAAGATTTAATATATCACTGAAAGAATATCAAACTCACAATGCGGGTTTTTAAGATACAATTTTCCTTATTATACTGCAACAGATCTAGCAAAGTCTTTGCAGGGTCCTCATCACTGACAGTTTCAAACTTCATGTGCCCTGTTCGGTTCAGTGCACCCTGAAGGGCAAAGTCCTAGAATCTGAGATGTTCCCACTAAATAGGCTATCATGCATTTGAACAACCACAATAGAGTATACTTAATCAAAGGGTTGGCTAGTAAGAAGTAGGGAAAACCCAGAAGGTCAATGTTAAAGATAAAGCAGTCTCACCAAGTCCCACTCATGGTTCAACTTAACCTCCTTATTGTCTGTAGTTAAGGTTACAATTAGCTTCCATAATAATGCTTGTTTTTGCAATCCTATACCTTTGCATACAAAATTTGTTTGGCTTGAAAGTTGTCAGATTTATTCTTAAGAAAAAGGAGAATTTGAAAAGTTACACTGATTGGAAATTGAGTTTTGTCTAATTTTGTCTCACCCTAACTCAAAAGTGGATTATTACTCCTCCTTTAAACTAACCCTCTTGTTACGTCTACAAACCTGTGTGCTAGTTAGGTTTCAAAATACATTGTAACAAAGCCAAAGTTCTTGATTTTTGTGGTGGGCAATTCAGGGGCAATCCCGCTCTATTTATTTCAACAAGAGAGTTTGGTTTTCGTTGGTCGTTTTTTTGTTTTGTTTGTTTTTTTGCCATTGCCTTCAGCAGAAGTAAGGTTAAGCATCTTAATATGCATATGCACTCTATTAGCAGCTTAGAAATAACAAAGGTCCTTCTGTAAATGAAAGCTAACACTTTCCTTTAGTTTAAGCAGTAAAGGCTCGGTCCAATAGTTTTTGCAACTATTGGATTGGGGTTCTAACTGAGTTTACTATGGAAACATAGCAGCCTCTTCATATGGAGACCTGTAATTATGGTTCCATATCTAAGGGAGATAAAAGAAAACCAGTCTTATAACTACAAAAAACCTTCATGCTTTCTGAAGTTTATAGCTGACTCACCAAGAACTAGAATATATTTTGAAATCTACGTACTTTGAAATTACTTCAGATTTTTTTTTTTTTTTGGCAAAGTGTAAGTTTATGTCCCTTAAATCAAATGAAAGATTACAAAGTTTGAAAACACAAGTAAATTTTGACTTGGGACTTGTGTAAGAGGCAGTTTTCAAGGGCAAGAATTAAAAATGTTTAAAAAATTGCCATTATTGAAAACAAGACCTGATTTTCTGTCAGTAAAACTGATTGCAAAAAGAGAGATAAGAACACAAGAACATAAGAACGGCCATACTGGGTCAGACCAAAGGTCCATCTAGCCCAGTATCCGGTCATAGAAATATAGAATCATAGAATATCAGGGTTGGAAGGGACCTCAGGAGGTCATCTAGTCCAACCCCCTGCTCAAAGCAGGACCAATTCCCAACTAAATCATCCCAGCCAGGGCTTTGTCAAGCCTGACCTTAAGAACCTCCAAGGAAGGAGATTCCACCACCTCCCTAGGTAACCCATTCAAGTGCTTCACCACCCTCCTAGTGAAAAAGCTTTTCCTAATATCCAACCTAAACCTCCCCCACTGCAACTTGAGACCATTACTCCTTGTTCTGTCATCAGGTACCACTGAGAACAATATAGATCCATCCTATTTGGAAACCCCTTTCAGGTAGTGGAAAGCAGCTATCAACTCCCCCCCTCATTCTTCTCTTCTGCAAACTAAACAATCCCAGTTCCCTCAGTCTCTCCTCTTAAGTCATATGCTCCAGCCCCCTAATCATTTTTGTTGCCCTCCGCTGGACTCTTTACAATTTTTCCACATCCTTCTTGTAGTGTGGGGACCAAAACTGGACACACTACTCCAGATGAGGCCTCACCAATGTCGAATAGAGGGGAACAATCACGTCCCTCGATCTGCTGGCAATGCCCCTACTTATACAGCCCACAATGCTGTTAGCCTACTTGGCAACAAGAGCACACTGTTGACTCATATCCAGCTTCTCGTCCACTGTAACCCTAGGTCCTTTTCTGCAAACTGCTTCTTAGCTATTCGGTCCCTAGTCTGTAACAGTGCATGGGATTCTTCCGTCCTAAGTGCAGGACTCTGCACTTGTCCTTGTTGAACCTCATCAGGTTTCTTTTGGCCCAATCCTCTAATTTGTCTAGGCCCCTCTGTATCCTATTCCTACCCTCCAGCGTATCTACCACTCCTCCCAGTTTAGTATAATCTGCAAACTTGCTGAGAGTGCACTCCACGCCATCCTTCAAGATACTGAACAAAACCGGCTCCAGGACCGACCCCTGGGGCACTCCACTTGAAACCAGCTGCCAACTAGATATGGAGCTGTTGATCACTACCCGTTGAGCCCGACGATCTAGCCAGCTTTCTATCCACCTTATAGTCCATTCATCCAGCCCATAATTCTTTAACTTGCTGGCAAGAATACTGTGGGAGACCATATCAAAAGCTTTGCTAAAGTTAAGGAATAACACATCCACTGCTTTCCTCTCATCCACAGAGTCAGTTATCTTCTCATAGAAGGCAATCAGGATGGTCAGGCATGACTTGCCCTTGGTGAATCCATGCGGACTGTTCCTGATCACTTTCCTCTCCTCGAAGTGCTTCAGAATTGATTCCTTGAAGACCTCCTCCATGATTTTTCCAGGGACTGAGGTGAGACTGACTAGCCTGTAGTTCCCTGGATCCTCCTCCTTCCCTTTTTTTTTTTTTTTTTTTTTTTAAAGATGGGCACTACATTAGCCTTTTTCCAGTCATCCGGGACCTCCCCCGATCGCCATGAGTTTTCAAAAATAATGGCCAATGGCTTTGCAATCACATCTGCCAACTCCTTTAGCACCCTTGGATGCAGCGCATCCGGTCCCATGGATTTGTGCTCGTCCAGTTTTTCTAAATAGTCCCAAACCACTTCTTTCTCCACAGAGGGCTGGTCACCTTCTCCCCATACTGTGCTGCCCAGTGCAGAAGTCTGGGAGCTGACCTTGTTTGTGAAGACAGAGGCAAAAAAATCTTTGAGTACATTAGCTTTTTTCCACATCCTCTGTTACTAGGTTGCCTCCCTCATTCAGTAAGGGGCCCACACTTTCCTTGACTTTCTTCTTGTTGCTGACATACCTGAAGAAACCCTTCTTGTTACTCTCAACATCTCTTGCTAGCTGCAACTCCAAGTGTGATTTGGCCTTTCTGATTTCACTCCTGCATGCCTGAGCAATATTTTTATACTCCTCCCTGGTCATTTGTCCAATCTTCCACTTCTTGTAAGCTTCTTTTTTGCGTTTAAGGTCAGCAAGGATTTCACTGTTAAGCCAAGCGGGTCGCCTGCCATATTTACTGTTCTTTCTACACATTGGAATGTTTTTTTCCTGCAACCTCAATAAGGATTCTTTAAAATACAGCCAGCTCTCCTGGACTCCTTTCCCCCTCATGTTATTCTCCCAGGTAGGGTGACCAGATGTCCCGATTTTATAGGGACAGTCCCAATTTTTGGGTCTTTTTCTTATATAGGCTGCTATTACCCCCCACCCCCGTCCCAATTTTTCACATTTGCTGTCTGGTTACCCTACTCCCAGGGGATCCTGCCCATCAGTTCCCTGAGGGTCTTCCGACAGTGGCCAGTGCCAGGTGTCCCAGAGGGAATGAACAGAACAGGTAATCATCAAGTGAGCCATCCCCTGTCGCCCATTCCCAGCTTCTGGTAAACAGAGGGTAGGGACACCATCCCTGCCCATCCTGGCTAATAGCCATTAATGGACCTATCCTCTGTGAACTTACCTAGTTCTTTTTTTAACCCGATTATAGTCTTTGATTTCACAACATCCTCTGGCAAGGAGCTCCACAGGTTGACTGTGCATTGTGTGAAAAAAAAACTTCCTTATTTACTTTCTCCACAACAGTCATGATTTTATAGACCTCTATCATATCCCCCTCCCCTCAGTCGTCTCTTTTACAAGCTGAAAAGTCCCCGTTTTATTAATCTCTCCTCATATGGCAGCCGTTCCATAGCCCTAATAGTAGCTGGCAACAAAAATTGAGACTATTTCAGAACTGGACAGGGCTACTTTTAAGAAGAGTGAAAAGAAATTTTAGAATCTACTGAAGTAACTGACTCCATCTGTGTGTCCCCCGCTTACCCAAAAAAATCAAACAAAAAGAAACTGTCCTTTAGCCTAGGAGGAATGTACACAGGTCCATTTTTCAGATGAGGTAGCAGAGGAACTGAATTTAAGTAGATTGTCAGAAGTTACATTGATAGAGCCAAGAAGGGATTCCTTACTTTAGAGGTGGTAGACTTGTACCTTATTGCATACAAATTGCTTTGGATATCAGTACTTAGTTAAGCCAAATGTAAAACAAGGTTAATAATAAACTCTTACCCATCTTTTTGAGCTACCTTGATAACTACAGACGAATTCTATGTGAAGTGCAAAGCATTAACCGCTTTTACAGATAGGGAACTGAGGCCCAGAGACATGAAGCTTGAGAGGCACTGTCTGTAGAATCAAAGACCAGAGCCTTAGCCTTGATCAGTGATCAGACACTTACAGTTGCCATGATTTTTAAGCAATTTTTACCAGCATTTAAGAGTGAAGGCTGTACTATTTAGCTACCTTGTTAGGTGTACAGTGCAAGAGACAAAGGTCCGTCCACAGGAGTCATTATTAGCTTGGCCTGAAATGCTCACTTTTCTGTTTTAATAATCCGGTGGCCCATCCATTCTATTGAAAAATTGTAGGGCTGTCAAGCAATTAAAAAATTAACCTCAATTAATCACACGATTAAAAAATTTATTCGTGATTAATTGCGCTGTTAAACAATAATAGAATACTATTTATATAAATATTTTTGGATGTTTTCCACATTTTCAAATATATTAATTTCAATTACAACACAGAATTCAAAGTGTACAGTGATCACTTTATATTTATTTTCATTATATTTGCACTGTAAAAATAATTTTTCAATTCACTTAATACAAGTACTGTAGTGCAATCTCTTTATTATGAAAGTTGAACTTCCAAATGTAGAATTATGTTAAAAAAACTGCTTTCAAAAATAAAACATTGTAAAACTTTAGAGCCTACAAGTCCACTCAGTCCTACTTCTTGTTCTGCCAATCACTCAGACAAACAAGTTTGTTTACATTTGCAGGAGATAATGCTGTCCGCTTCTTGTTTACGCCACATGAAAGTGAGAACAGGTATTTGCATTGCACTGTTGTATCCGGCGTCACAAGATATTTACATGCCAGATGTGATAAAGATTCATATGTCCCTTCATGCTTCAACCACCATTCCAGTGGACATGCATCCATGCAGATGACAGGTTCTGCTCAATAACAATCCAAAGCCATGCAGACCAATGCATGTTCATTTTCATTATCTGAGTCAGATCTCGCCAGCAGAAGGCTGATTTTCTTTTCTGGTGGTTCGTGTTCTGTAGTTTCCACATCAGAGTGTTGCTCTTTTAAGACTTCTGAAAGCATGATCCACACCCCATCCTGATCAGATTTTGGAAGACACTTCAGATTCCTAAATTTTGGGTAGAGTGCTGTAGCTATCTTTAGAAATCTCACATTGGTACCTTCTTTGCGTTTTGTTAAATCTGCCTTGAAAGCGTTCTTAAAACAAACAAACATGCTGGGTCATCATCTGAGACTGCTATAACATGAAATATATGGCAGAACGCGGGTAACACACAAAGCATGAGACATACAATTCTCCCCCAAGGAGTTCAGTCACAAATTTAATTAACACATTTTTTTAACAAGCATCATCAGCATCCCCTTCGGAATGGTGGCCGAAGCATGAAAGGGCATACAGATGTTTAGCATATCTGGCATGTAAATACCTTGCAGTGCTGGCTACAAAAGGGCCATGCAAATATCTGGTCTAACCTAAATCTCTCTCAGTGGTTAAGGAGAACAATTTATCACCCCCCTCTTTATAACAACCTTTTATGTGCTTGAAGACAGTTACCATGCCCCCTTCCACTTCATCTACATACATAGAAAAAAGTTCTTAAAATTTAAATTCCAAAACCCAAAAACTTGTTTACAAAACCCAGTAACTAAGAAGAAAGGAAATAGCTAATTAAGGACATAAATAAACGTTATTCTGCCCATATAACAGACATTCCTATCAAGTATTAAGAAAGGTATACTGTGACGTTGCACTCAATATGTTTATAAGTGTAAATATGATGTAACTGGAATATGCTTTATGCAAAAGCTCTCTTGTAAGGTATCATTACAAAGCATATAAACTACTGAGTGTGTTCATCCTGTTTTTATGAGTGTATCATTCTTGTATCTGAAATTAGGAATACAAAATATAATTTTGAGGTCCTATTGTAGTTATGCAAAGTGTGGGCCATTAATGGTGGCTTAGAATCTTGACGGCGCCTATCAACTAGGACAACTGGTTGTAAATGGCTCTGTTTACGTGTAAGTCTTTCTGTATACATGGGTGCCAACCAGTGAGTAATGAAGTCTCACAGGACATGTGAACATGTCACATGATGCTGGAATTCATCTTAAACCTGGTGCTTTTCCATTTAGAAGGAAGGATAGGAACCCAGAGAGAGACAAAGGATTTCTGCCTTGTGCCAAGAATATAAAAGGGGATAGAAAAGAACAAAGGGGCCTGCAGTCATGAGAAATCCCCTAGTTACCACCTGAGCCGGAACTAACAAGAACCGTACCAGGGGAAAGGATTGGCCCCAGACTAGGAAGGAGGCTAGTCTGTGAAAGAAGCTTATTGGAACATCTCTGGGGATGAGATTTTATCTGTATTCAGTTTCTTAAATGTATTAGGCATAGACTTGCATGTTTTGTTTTGTTTTGCTTGGTGACTTACTTTGTTCTGTCCGTTATTACTTGGAACCACTTAAATCCTCCTTTTTATTCTTAATAAAAATCACTTTTGATTATTATTGAACCCAGAGTAAGTGATTAATACCTGGGAGAGCAAACAGCTCTGCATCTCTCTCTATCAGTGCTATAGAGGGCGGACAATTTATGAGTTTACCCTGTATAAGGTTTATACAGAGTAGAACGGATTTATTTGGTGTTTGGATCCCATTGGGAGCTGGGTGTCTGAGTGCTGCAGACAGGAGTAGCTGCTGAGTGGTTTTCGGTTAAAGCCTGCAGCTTTGGGGACGTGGTTCAGACCCTAGGTCTGTGTTGCAGCAGGCTTGCGTGTCTGGCTCAACAAGACAGGGTTCTGGAGTCCCAAGCTGACAGGGAAAACTGGCTCAGAGGTAGTTTCAGCACGTCAGGTGACAGTCCCAAGGGGGTCTCTGTGACCGAACCCATCACATATATATCACCACAAAATACTATTTTCAGTAATTTCAAAATATAAACAACTTTTCTTAACAAAAATTACGTATGTACACATTAATGCTAAATTCTTCACCCTGAAATGCAAATCCATATTCATAGTTTTATCATAGACTAGTTTTACACTTCTCCTATTTTAGGCACATTATCAGGAAACAGCTGTTTTGAGTACTTCACCAAAAAACTACTGCCAACAGATAAATATATTTTAGCTCCTATTATTTCCCACGTATAAGTATTCTTTCAGACAAAAGCCATTTAAAAACCCCAACATTCCATGAGTCAGTTTAGACTGTTGCACCGTGATGAAATACATAGTTCTGTATACTAGATAAGAAATCTTATATTGTCCATGCAAACGGTCTTATGTCCTTAGCTAGCTATTTCCATGCTTTTAATTGTTGAGGTTCGATAAAAGAAAACAATATGTAAACACACTGCCTGATCTTTAGTGACCTAAACTTTTAAGCAACTTTTTAAAAAAATGTATTTGAATGTGTGATGCTACAGTATACACACAAGAAAGTTCTAGTGAACTATGTAACAAGCTTAAGAGTCAAGTATATTGGTATCCCTGTAGGAATAGCACAGAATAAATATCCACAATAGTGTTGTGAGATCTATATCAGAGGAAGAATATGAGTGCAGTTTTCATTTAAAAAGAGGCACAAGAATTGTCTTTATTATACACTCCACAAATCTGAAGAGTCATGCAAGAGGCCCTTATTCTGTAGTTCTGCAGTTTTGGGGCAATGCAAAAGATGGCAACTTATTCTTACACAGACCTTTGACTATTAACAACAAATCAGATAAGAGTTGTTTTCACTAACAGACAAGTTTCTCTGTTAGCTGGTTACAACACAAGTAATTCCATCCAATGATCTTCCAAAAACAAAGCATTATTTTAAAGTGTCTGCTGTTGCAGCTATTAGATATTTACATTTATGAAATTTTAAAATTCTCATATTCAAGACTATGGGTATTATTAAGGGACTATTCTGGTATTATTCTGGTTCCAGAAGTGTTATCAACCTTGTTATTTTATGAAAAATAAAAGCATTACAACAAGCTGAATTACATGAGACTTGTATCCTGGCTTGAAACTTTCCTGGCTCCAGACTTTGCAAACTGCCATGGGGAACATCCAGATGCAAAAGCCTTCAATCCTAGCAAGTGATAGATAGGAGGCTCTTTCTATTGTAAAATGCCACACCAGGTGTAGTGTATGAGGTGATCTCTCACCTTGAACAGTCTCTCTCCATCACTAGGCAAAACCTAGTTCTGTAAGTTTTCAAGGTTAATATTTCTTAATTTGTACAGTGGAAGGAAAAACTGGTTTATTTCCAAATAAAGTACTCCTTGCAGAAAAGCAAAATGCAACTTTATGCTTTCTTCCTGGTGCCACTTTCACTTAGCATTTTCCTCACACAAGTCCAAAAACAAGTCTATTTTCAAAATGTTCATCTCAGAAGAACATAAGACTTAAAATCCTTAACACATTTCAGAGGATTTTAGTACTAAGCCTTACAATACTCAGCAGTGGCTCCAGGCACCAATGCTCCAAGTGCATGGCTGGGGCAGCAAGCCGCGGGGGGCGCCCTGCTGGTCCCTGCGAGGGCGGCAGTCAGGCAGCATTCGCTGGCATGCCCAGGGGAGGTCTGCCAGTCCCGCAGATTTGGCGGCAATTCGGTGGCAGATACGCTGAAGCCGCAGGACTGGCGGACCTCCCGCTGGCATGCCGCCGAATCTGCAGGACCGGGGACCGTGCTTAGGGTGGCAAAAAAGCTAGAGCCGCCCCTGACAATACTTCAAGAATTAGAAAACATATTATAGATAAGTTGACAAAGAAGAGACCTGCCCAAGACCACGGTATCTGTAACAGAAATCAGGAAGACTTGACAATTAGTCCATTGCTGTAATCTCTGATACTACTTTATCTATATATTCAGAGTATGTTTCAGATATATTATAATGGCCTCAGTTTGAATTCAAGTAGGCTTAATTTGGATATCATTAAATACAATTCAACCTGTATAACAAGATCACAATTAACTATCTGCATCAAGGGACTGCTCTACAGGGTTGTTCTCCCAATGCAAGCTCTAACAGACATCGTTCACCAGTTAGAACAGTAGCTCTCAAACTTATTTGATCAAACACCCCTTTTCTTTGTCTCTGTTGTAGTTTTCGCCCCCTCCCCAGCCACACAAGTACATATAATCGCCAGCTCTGAAGGCAGAGCAGAGATCAGCCGCTGCTGGCCAGGCACCCAACTCTAAAGGCAGCGCCACCTCCAGCAGCACCAGAGAAGTATGGGTGACAATGCCATACCATGCCACGCTTATTTCTCCAGTGGTGCTGCCTTCAGAGCTGGGAGCCTGGCTAGAGACAACGCTCTCCGGCTACCCAGTTCTGAAAGCAGAGCAGCTTCTCTCCCCTCCCCCGCAGAATACATTCCACAGTGTCCCCCAGTTTGAGAACATCCGAGTTAGAGAATACAGAATTGACTGCATGGTATACTAAAGGTTATGTTGTGCACCTATCACCACTCTAATAGTGTGTACAATAAAAAAAAAATTAAGAACATCATTATAATTTAAAAGATCTCCAACTCACTTCTCCTAAACAAAAACCACAAAGCTGAAATAATGGTTTTGTATGTTAGACTAGGATGGGTGGGAACCTAGAGTCCAGGGTCCTTCAATGAGAATACTATACTGCCAGTAGTGACTTCTAAATCTACCAATTGTTTGCCTCGACATCACAAGCTACTCTCAACTATAGATGTAAAGCATGAGCAGAAATGTGATCACCAAGATATTTAGAACATAAATTATAAACCCCTTTTAATGTTTTTAATAGATCAAAACCAAGACTCTGGACTGCATCCGGAAATGAACTGGAAACCCAGTGCAATCTTTGGAGCACAGGTATAATATACTTCATGAATGAAACACTGCTAAATAAGTAGCCATATTGGACACTAGCTAACGTTTCGAAGTGGCGCTCAAGTATAGCCCCAGGAAGAGCACATAGTCATAGTCCCATATGGAAATAATGAGCGCAAATAATGGTGGGGAGATGTGCGTCTGATTGGGAAGCAGGATGCAACCTTTCCAATGAAAGATAAAAGTTCTCGTTTTCAGCGTACTTTTTGGACAGACAAAAGCAGCCCTTGATCCAACAAGACTCCTAGATTTCAAACATGAGTATCAAAAGGCAAATAAAGGCATATAGTCAGTCTCTCTGTATTTTCCCCAAACTGAATTAAGTCTTACCCAAGAAGTGCATCAGCCAGTTAGCTCTCATCCACACTTACACTTTCAGGGTTACCAAGGGGTACAGGGTGAAACACTACTGCCAATTTACAGCAGGAAGGAGGCTTGTCTGTGCCCACTCGCCCAAGGCTATCAGGTGCTGGCAACACAAACATCTCATTCTGGGTGCCACAAGTCCCATTCTTTCCCTCTGCAGGCTAGCAATATTCACACCTCAACCCTCAAGCTCCTTAAGTGAGTCCATGGGGCAGAGCAGACAACCTGTGGCTAAATCTATGGAGATAATTAGCCTCCCAAGTTCTGGTTTGGGCCCAGAGCCCAGGTCCCTCCTACCAATCTGTACACCCCTCTTCATTACACTCAAGTGCCTAGTTCCTCAACTTCCGGACACCTACAATGCCCAAAGATTCACTGCCTCTGTGGAAGCAGTGCCCCCAGTTCACTAGCTTCACCCCAATTCGGGACTCTCCATAGCACACAGCACTTAGTCACATATGTAGCAAAACCAAACAGAAGTTTATTTGACAAAGCTTAAGATAAAGATTCAATCAAAAGCAAGTATAAGGATTGGAAACATATGGTTACAGATAAAATAAAAAATATAAAACATCATCCATAGCCTATACTTATTAACAAAGTTCCTTTCCTAACTAATAAATTATCTCTCACCCAATTGTCAGTCTGTACAGCATTTTTCCTGTAGAGAGCTAGAATGCACTTTTCATGACACACTCAGAGTGTCACCACTGTAATGGATACTACCGTATGTCCTTTTTTCTCCTTTTATACAGTTCCAGACTTTTTGTCTCTCTTCAATGACCGAGTTGTTTTGTTAACTTTAGTTTGCCCCCAATGGTCCACCTAGTCAAGGTCTTTTGGGGGGGCTCTGTTGTGCTTTGTAAAGGCCCAAGCACTCCCCTCGCCTAGCCTATAAACACTTAGCTAGGCTCGGTCAAACAATGTCAATTGTTCTCATTCTTATAGACTCATAGACTTTAAGGTCAGAAGGGACCATTATGATAATCTAGTCTGACCTCCTGCACAACGCAACCACAGAATCTCACCCACCCACTCCTGTAACAAACCCCTAACCTATGCCTGAGTTACTGAAGTCCTCAAATCGTGGTTTAAAGACCTCAAGGTGCAGAGAATCCTCCAGCAAGTGACCCGTGCCCCACGCTGCAGAGGAAGGCAAAAAACCTCCAGGGCCTCTGCCAATCTGCCTTGGAAGAAAATTCCTTCCCGACCCCAAATATGGTGATCAGTTAAACCCTTGATTGAGTTGGCTCTGAGAAAAATCTTGCCTCAATTGAAATTTCACTTCCAGCAGCTTTGAAACATAAAATATTTTCCATACATAAATCCTACAACAACCATGACAACCAGCAGATTCTTAGTTTTTGGCAGAGACCACACACAGCCCCTTCAATTAAATATCATGAAGACATTGATCACAGGGGAAACACCTGTCTAGGCAAGTCCTTGGATATAGACTCATAACTATGTACCCACCAGTGGTCTATTGCCAACATTAGGTCACACACACACCAGTATTGCAAACATTATAAAATAAGGTCTTCCCAATGGTTTCTACAGCTACTGATGGTTATCTCCCAGTGCCAAATACTTTCACAGTCACAGTGCCAACTGAATGATACCAGATTTCCTATTCTTATCTCCAAATGGAATGCCTGAAGAAGGCAAGTCTTTCTCAGAAATTCCATATTTGTTATGTTGGGAATTGTAACTGTGCCAAGCAAAGAAGGCAGAAGTTCAGATACTTAGGTAGTGGCTTTGATATAGTTGCACTCTACCTTCTTATTGCAATCCAATCCATAGTACTGACATACCTAGCCCTAGTTCTCCAAACTTCAAAATTGTTTCCAGATATGAATTTAAGCAGGAGGACAAGGTAGGCAATGCATGCCTAAGCAATCATTATAACACTTCAAGAGATGTTAAATGCATGAATCCATAGATTAAAAATACTATTCATATGCAAAGTACAAAATATCAGGTGCAGAAGAAAATTTGAAACATCTCAAAATGAAGCTAAGTGCAACAAAATCAGAAAAGTAGAGAAAAAGGAAAGCAAATGGAGAAAATAAAACTTTTTTAAATATATAAGGAAAGAGTTCAGTAGAAAAATGACCAGATACTTGGAAAAAAAAAAAAAAAAAAACTATGGCCATGAGACCTCTCACTACTACTACTACTAGGAGTGAAAGTTTGTGGGGAGGAGGTTAAACAGTACTTTCGTACTGGATGTGATGGAATGGAGTGGTGAAAAGTTTACAACTCTGTTAAATGATTAAAGAGAATTGATTCCAACCATCTATTAATGAAAATGTAAACAACAAATATAGAGAATTATCTCAGGTAGCGAGGTGTAACCAGAATGAGATAAAATGGAAAGAAAATTTAGTCTATCAAAGCCAACGCTTTGAAAATCTGATCTCAGACAGTTAAATAACCACTTCAGTGAAGTGGCAGAAGACTCCATCCCCACTTGAGACATTTTAAACAAGACCGGACAAAGCAATTAAGAGCAAATGTTGATGTCAAAACACAGGCAGAGTAGCTGGCTTGTATGTTAACTAGTTCCTTGAAGGCTGGGGAAGGGAAGAATCCTCCCCATGTGAAGAGTGGCAGAACAGCAGCAGCAGCATGGCCTAACAGTTGCTAGTGTGGGGTCAGTGTTTCAGAAGTGTACGAGGAAGAATGGCTGATAGATCCATGAAGTCACATGTTCTGACCTGGCTCCCAATCTTCCCCTGTAGGGTGGTGTAGAAAGAGCCCTGCTGTGAAGAGCCCTAGGCTCTACAGCACACAGGGAGTACCCATGCATTGCAATGCCTCACAGCATTCTGCCCTTGAACTCCCCTACATTGGCACCATTCCAGTTCTACTACCAGCATGAGCTGGCATACCTGTGAAGGTGGTGGTGGGATTTGTCACTAACGGAATATGCTACCTATGAAGAACATATTTAAGATTTTATTAAATGTACTTTAACACACGCCTGTCAAGTATAATAGCCTTTAAAAATCTAAAAATCAGAAAAAGAAAAGTGGAAGACATGGCAGAAACTTATTTTCCATGGTTTAAGAAAATACTGAAGCAAATCAGACACAACCAGAACACCACTCAGATGACAAGAGTACTATCTATTTTAGGAGAGATCTTATTCACTTTACACATCGATGACCTGGAAAAAAGTGCACAACATTTACTTTCAATATAAAATTGAAAATAAAACAAAGGCAGAGGGCAATAGAATTTATCACAATTGGAGATCGTAGGGACATTAAGATGGATCTCTCATCAGGAGATCCTAATGACCAATTTTTAAACAAAGCTCTGCTTTAAAGGCTGCAGCCTAGAATTACTCTTCCCAAGAGTACAAAAACCTGTTTAATCACTTAGCACTCTGAGCTATATCTAATGAGACAAAGATCATTTTTCTTTTAATATAGAAAGTGAATAATCTGTGCCTTTCATATATAGTAGTTACAGCTTTGGATCAGCTACTTCCATCTTTCCTTGAAGCTAACAGCCAAGACCCAAATCAGGTGATGGCAGCCTCGCCAGAAAAGAAAGTCTCGCAAGAGGACTCAAGCTTTGGCCAAAAATGTATTTGGCTAAGGTATTTCAGTGTGTAAGAAGCCTTGAAAATAGAGCCAGGGGTATGGGACTTGATTGAGATGCAGATGAAGAGGAAATGTCAAAGCCCTCGAGATATCAAGAAGTCCACATTCAACATCGGTGAGAAAGATGATAGGCCACATCCGAAGTATTCAGCCCAATCCTGGAACAAGTAGCAGTCTTTCCTACACAACAGAACAGGAATTAGGGTAAGCAGGAAATATCTCACAGTAAGCACAACGGACATCCTTGAAAAAGTATTATACTTAGCACTTTGTTTCTATACTTTTAATCTTGAAAATAAGTTCTAATCGCTTCAGTTTTCAGGGAAGGGGCATTTGCAGTCCTTCATTGTCCCACTTTAATTTATGCAAATAATTTTACACAAAGTTTGGATTACCAGAATGTCACTGTCCGATTTACATTTTTCAATACCACTGCACTTTTTGTATATATGGTTCCTTCTTTCTAATAGATCACCACACAATGCCAGGCACCCCAGCAAACATACAATGACACCAGAAGGCAGCACTCCTCTTTACCTTCTGCTGAATATTCTGCTACCTCCAAGGCAGGAAGTCCATACACGAAGCCCTTCTGGAATCTACGAACACAGCAGAAGTAAAAGGCAGAGAAGTTTATGTAGATTTAAAGGTTACACTTCTCAAAACACAACAATGCCAAATTCCTAAATGCTATGCTTAGTTTATTATTACGTTGTTTACAGACTTGTCAATGTACTATATTTACATAAATAAATGCCCAAAACAAAGCAATTACTAGGATTCAGCATCCAAAATGTAATCTGAGTCTACATTTTGTTTAAAAAAAAAATTAGAAAAGGGAAAGTTCTCAATTCTACATTGTATTATAAGTAGTATTGCTACATACGCTGCACACAGACAGTAATTTTTAAAAATTGCATATTTATTTAATCAGAGGAGCCACTCTAAACCAAAGGACAAATAACTGGACAGGTTTTTTTTTTTTAAAGTAGTCTAATTAAATAAATGTTACACTAAAATAATAAAATACAGGAAACTTACAGGACAGCAAACTAGATAAAAGTTATAAACAAGCTTTTATTACAAGATACTATTAGAAACATAAATATAGCCAGATTTTGCCCTTCATTTGGTAAATATATTCAGCTGCATTTTTAGAATAGACACTACGAACATAGCTGCCTTTCTGTTTATTTGTCTCTCTATCCACCAGGTCTATGCACTCAGAAGGTGTTTACAGCTTAAGGAATAAATCAGATTCACTACCCACTGCTGCAAAATTCATGCTTTAAAATGCCATATTTATATGTTCTTCTACTTTGCATTTCTAGAGAACCTACCATAAGACCTGAAAGAGTACTGCAAAAGCTAAGAAAGTCTCAGAGCACCCATGATAGCCAGGTATTTATCCACATTTTACATATGGGGAAACAAGAGAGATTAAGTGATTTAACCAAGACAACCGTGAATCCATGTGTTTATGGTGAATATTCTGGATTTAATAAAGCCTACCCATGAGCTAGACCATAACCTGAGCCAGGATGGAGACAAGCACTTTCTCAGAGAAGGTCTTGCACTGGTATTTATGCAAAAAGAACCTTGCAGGCAATGCAGGAGACATTCATGAACCGGGTCTTTTCTGTTCCAGCACCATTAGTAGTAGGTTAACCTAGTTCTCTTCCTTCTCTCCAGTAACTTCTAAACTAGGAGAATCAGAGATAAATCCTAATTGATTGTAAAGGCCTCAGACTACTATATAATCAGCAATCCCAGCAAGTTTTTAGGGTTTCTACTTGCTAATTAGAAAGAGTTTATTAGCTGCAGTTTTTCTAACCCTATTGTAGGACACAACAGAAAAACCTCTTCTTTGGCGATTCACTCTCCTTTCCACTCAGAGACTGCCTCTACTACTACCACCCTCTTGATGAAGGTTCATAGAGATATCACCAAGCTAAAGAACTGTCACCACTGCTAAAATTAAGCTGACTCCACAGTACCACTAGTGAATAGGAACTATAATATATGCAGGTAAGTTTCTTCCTAGGCAATGGATACTACGTTTGACAGTCCGTAATGTAAAATGTAATAAAAGCAAATGTCCCCATATTCAATAATTCTGAAGTGCTAAAAATTCAGCTACTTTAGTTCCAGGTCCAGATAAGTTCTTTCAGCCTTTACTAAAATTGTACATATATTGTTGTTTCTCCACAATCTGACATGACTGACTGGTAAAAAAAAAAAAAAAAAAAAAAAAAAAAACAGTTACTAACCTGTTCTGTAACTGTTGTCTTTCCATTTCAGGTGTGTGCAACACATTTTGAATGGGCATGTGTAGGTCAACTGCAGAGTCAGATTCTTTTTTCCCTTAGCGGTACCTGTCAGGGTGGCACTTCCTCATGCTGCTGCATGATGATATAAAGTGGGGTGCCACCTCAGACTCCCTTCTCAGTTCCCTCTTACTGAACAGACTCTGACAGATAGGAAGGTGAGTCATAGAATAGATACGTATAATACATCTCAAAAAACAGTAACAGAACAAGGTTAGTAAGCATTTTTTCCTTCAATTGATTGCACATATCCATTCCACTTCAGGTGACTCCCAAGCAGTTCAAACCAGAGGTCCGTTTCACAGTCTACCTGAACAAGGACTGAAGAAGTACTCATCCAAACTTGGCATCATCTCCAGAATGCTGAGATATAATGTAATAAATAGTAAAAATATGTACCAATGACTATTAATTGCAGCTCTACAAATGTCGGATATAGCTACTTGAGCCAAAAAAAGTTGCTTGAGATCTCAGAGCATGCTACCACCCTGCTTGGAGAGGGTACATTGGCAATATCATAGCACAGGCATATGTAGGACAAAATCCAGGATGCAATCCTCTGCTTTGAGACTGAAAGACCTTTCATCCTGCCCACAACAGACAAACAGCTGGGGTGACTATCTAAAAGACTATCTAATCCTGTCCAAGTAAAAAGCCATCGCCCTTCTAACATTTAAGGTATGGAGCCTCTCCCTCATCCTGATGAGAAGAAATAAATAAATAAATTATAAATTAATGGAGATATCCTATCTCCTAGAACTGGAAGGGACCTTGAAAGGTCATTGCCTTCACTAACAAGTACTGATTTTTTTCCCAGATCCCTAAGTGGCCCCCTCAAGGATTGAACTCACAACCCTGGGTTTAGCAGGCCAATGCTCAAACCACTGAGCTATCCCTCCCTCCTAAGAATGGAACTTAGGAAATAAAGCCATTGAGTATATGTCTTGATTGGGGTAGAATTCCAATACTACTATAGTCAGGAATTTCAGATGCGGCAGTACACATACCTCAGCCATATTAAAAAAAAAAAAAAATGAGTAAGGAGGGTCAGCTACCAATGCTCATACTCCACTACCCTTCTTCTGGAGGTAATACCTCCCAAAAATACTTCTTTAAGAGAAAGTTGCAGTAAAGAGCCTGCAGCCATCAGTTCAAAGGACAGAACCATCAAAACTTGTTCATCTAAGTGCCAAGGAGGAATGGGATCCATCACATGGAGAGAACCCCTGACCAAATGCTTTAAGAATCTGACTGACAAAACATTCAAAAATACTAAACAGCCTGCGATTGATGGCTGGAGACAGCTATCAGCTGAACTCTGACAGAACTAAATCAATAGGTCTTGTTGTTTCAGGTGGAACAAACAGTTCAAAATATATTGGAGAGGCCAGGAGTGGTGAAAAATCACCATTCTGTTTTGACTATAAAGGAGAATCATTTCTACTTCAACGGGTAAATGTATCTAGTAGTTGGCTCCCTACTATTCAGCTGAATGTTCTGCACATTCTCTGAACACTTCACTCTTGAGGTGTTAACCATAGAGCATCCAGGCCATCAGATGGAGAGCAACTGGGTTGGGATATAGCAAGTGACCATGGTCCTGGGAGCTCAGCTTGAGTTCTGGAGGTAGTGTCAAAAGAATCCTAGCAGAGAGGCTCAGGAGATTGGAGAACCAATGCTGTTAAGGCCAAGCTGATAATATAAAGATGATGCAAGCATGATCTAAATTGAGCCTGAACACGCCCATGGGAAGGGATGAAATGGGAGCATAGGCATACACCAGTTCATCTTTCGTAGAAAGTATAAAAGCATCAATCAGAAATCCCGGATTGTGAGCTCCTCTGGAATAGGGTGACCAGATAGCAAGTGTGAAAAATCGGGACAGGAGGTGGGGAGTAATAGGAACCCATATAAAAATAAGCCACAAATATCGGGACTGTCCCTATAAAATTGGAACATCTGGTCACCCTACTCTGGAACAAGAAACTTGGCACTTTCTTAGCAAACAGGTCTATGTAAGTAACTCCCTGCCCCCAAGTTTGAAAAAGGAATCTCACGTTATCTGAACTAAGAGGCCACTCAATCTCTGTTGAAGGATCTGCTATACTATGAACACAAAGAAGGTGGGAGGCTTTGAGGTGTATTGCATTGGCAATACCAAACTCCCAAAGATGTATTGCCTCTTGATAGAGATGGTCTGATACAGCCCCTCCCTACATATTCATTTAGAATATTGCCACAATGTTGTCCATGAGAACATGCAGCCTCTCCACCGTGATGGGAGAAAAGCCCAACAGGCCAGATGAACAGCCCGCATGTCCACACATTTATGTGGACAACCAATCTTCATGAGATCATAGACTTTGAGTTGGTAGATTTTGTAGGTGAGCTCCCCAACCTAGAGAAGAAACATCCTTAACTAGAGCCAGTGTGGATAAGAGAGCCAAAGTGAACTCTCTCCCATACTCTCATTGGCCGGATGCATCCACAAGTCCAAGGAGACAAACCTAATAGCTTTATTTGACAGGTTAACAAGCCTTGTGCATAGGAGGGAAGCAGTAGATGTGGTATATCTTCACTTTAGTAAGGCTTTTGATATGGTCTTACATGACCGTCTCATAAATAAACTAGGGAAATACAACCTAGATGGAGCTACTATAAGGTGGGTGGGTAACTGGTTGGAAAACTATTCCCAGAGAGTAGTTATCAGTGGTTCACAGTCAAGCTGGAAGGACATATCAAGTGAGGTCCCGCAGGGATCAGTTCTGAGTCCAGATCTGTTCAATAGCTTCATCAATGATTTAGACAATGGCATAAAGAGTACACTTATAAAGTTTGTGGATGATACCAAGCTGGAGGGGTTGCAAGTGCTTTGGAGAATAGGATTAAAATTCAAACTGATCTGGAAGAACTGGAGAAACAGTCTGAAGTAAACTGAATGAAATTCAATACAGAAACATGTAAAGTATTACACTTACGAAGGAACAATCAGTTGCATACATACAAAATGGGAAATGATTGCCTAGGAAGGAATACTGCAAAAAGGGATCTGGGGGTCATACTGGGTCACAAGTTAAATGAGTCAACAGTGTAACACTGCTGCAAAAAAAGCAAACATCATTCTGGGCTGTATTAGCAGGAGTCGTCGTACACAAGAAGTAATTCTTCCACTCTACTCTGCACTGATTAGGTCTCAATAGAAGTATTGTGTCCACTTCTGGACACCACATTTCAGGAAAGATATGGACAAACTGGAGAAACTCCAGAGAAGAAAAACAAAAATGATTAAAGATCTAAAAAAAACATGACCTATGAGGGAAGATTGAAAAAATTGGGTTTGTTAAGTCTGGAGAAGAGAAGACTGAGAGATGACATGATAACAGTTTTCAAGTTCAGAAAAGGCTGTTACAAGGAGGAAGGGAAAAAATTGTTCTCCTTAACCCTGGAGGATAGGACAAGAAGCAATGGGTTTAAATTGCAGCCAGGGTGGTTTAGGTTGGACATTAGGAAAAAGTTCTTAACTGTCAGGCTGGTTAAACACTGGAATAAATTGCCTGGGGAGGTTGTGGAATCTCCGTCATTGGAGATTTTTAAGAGCAGGTTAGACAAACACCAGTCAGGGATAGTCTAGATCAGTGGTTCTCAACCAGGGGGTACACAGAGGTCTTCCAAGGGGTACATCACTTCATCTAGATATTTGCCTAGTTTTACAACAGGCTACATAAAAGACACTAGCGAAGTCAGTACAAACTAAAATTTCATACGACTTGTTTATACTGCTCTATACACTGAAATGTAAGTACAATATTTATATTCCAACTGATTTATTTTACAATTATATGATAAAAAATGAGAAAGTAAGCAATTTTTCAGTAATAATGTGCTGTAACACTTTTGTATTTTTGTGTCTGATTTTGTAAGCAGGTAGTTTTTAAATGAGGTGAAACTTGGTGGTACACAAGACAAACGAGACTCCTGAAAGGGATACAGTAGTCTAGAAAGGTTGAGAGCCACTGGCCTAGATAATACTTAGTCTTGCCATGAGTGCAGGTGACTGGACTAGATGACCTCTTGAGGTCCCTTCCAGTCCTACTATTCTATGAGATTAGTACTCATGCAGGAACTCAAATCAGCATGTCCAGTGGTGATGAGTCAGGGAGTACCCAGTCTTTAACCCGATTTCCTGAGACAAAGTCCAGTGTGCCAAACCACATATGTGCAGGAGGCCATATGCCCCAGTAGTCTGAGGCAGTTTCTTACTGTTGTGATTGGATGGGCTTTGAGATCTGCGGAAATGTTAAACATTCTCTGGAATTTGGCTTGATGTAGGAACACTTTGGTTACTGCAGAATCCAGGATCGCCCATATAAATTTTGTTCTCTGAACTGGGGAGAAGACTGACTTGTCCTTGTTGATCAATAAGAGGGACTGGATCCTGCATAAACAGAGTTCTACTTGGAGTTTGTATCTACCTCATACCAGCCAGTCAGTCAGGTAAGGAAACACTTGCACTCTTGATTTTCTTAAGGATGCAGCCACTACTGCAATGCCTTTTTGTAAATACTTGCAGGGCAGCAAACAGGCCAAAGGGCAGGACCACAAACTAATAATGGGTTGTGTTGACCAGAAATCTTAGCAATCTCCTGTGGCTTTGATGGATAGCCACATGGAAATATGCATCCTTTAAGTCAGCAGGATCCAGGAAGGGGATGTGCCCATACAAACCCTTGTTTTCTTATACATTTGTTCATATTTTAGAGGTCTACGATGGGTCCGAGACCTCCTTTAGGATCAGGAAGTCTTCTATAGCTCCCAAATGAAGGTGAGACTGAACCTCCTGGAGGAGGACAACCTCTTGAGAGTGGTCCCTGAAAAGGGATGGGGAAGGAGGGTGGAAATAAATCCCTGTTCCACAGTACTTAGCACCCAATCTATCTGTCATGATATGGTCCCAAGCAAATAGGAAGTGAGATAACCTGTTGGAACAACAGGGGAGGGAGAAACTGGGACATAATGATTTGATACTCTGTCCTCAGTAAGACAGTCAAACAGGCTGCCTGGATTTCCAGACTGTCTCAAAGAACCTACCATGGAAGAAAACTGAGGAAGTGGAAGTCTCTTCCTGTGGTCCCCTCCTCCCCCGACTGCTTTTCTTGGAGTTGTCAAGGCTGCCTTGGTGGGAAGAGCTGGTATCTCTGGAGACATAGTGCAAGGAATTGCTTTCCTTTAGGGAAAGGAATGTAAATTCCCAATGTTTCAGTGTGGCCCTTGAATACTTCAGACGATGGAGTTTCTCATCAGTCTTCTGTGAGAAGAAGGTAGGACCTTCAAAGGTGAAGTTGCTGGATAGTCTGCTGGACTAGACCTCCTTCAGAAGACCCAATGATTATGTGCAGATGTCCATGACTTCAGTTACTGCAGATGCTTGGCTATGGCTGCCAAATCTGCACCATCTAAGGCAGCCCACGGAAAGGTCCTAGCCATCAGTTTGCCCTATTCTATGATGGCCTGCAACTCCTGCCTGGCCTCCTCTAGCAACTTGTCTGAGCACTTCAATACATTGCCTGAAAGGGAGAATTCGTATCTGGCCAGTAAGATTTGCTGGTTAGAAAGATACAATATTGTAGACCAGCTGTGAAATAAATCTTTCTACCAAAAATCTTTCTAGAGTCTCTTTCTGTTTTTGTCTTCTGAGGTAGAAGACTACTGTCACTGATCTCTCTTTTATTCACTGCTGAGACAGCTAAGGAACCTGGCAGGTGTAAAAACATTCATAGCCCTGAGAAGGGACATGGTAGATTCTCTCACTCCTCTTCGCTGTTGGAGGCAGAGAAGATGGCATTTGCCACAAAGATTTTGTGCACTCGAGAATGACTGAATTTATAGGCAGAGCCACTCAAGAAGATCCTACCAGATATATGTAGTATGCCTACCAGCCCGGGACTCTGCCTCACTTGATTCAGACTGAGGTGGTTCAGGAACTACTCTCTTTAGTTACTCTTAGTAGGCCCTGTAGTCATCCTGGACAGACAAAGTATCTCCAGACACCACAGGCTCATCCTCTCAACTTTCCACAATATCCAGAGAAGCAATCACCCAAGGCAGAATTCCTTGATGCCCAGCCCAAGCAGGAAGTTTCAAAAGGTAGACACAGGGCGACCTCCCTGAGGAGGTGATATAGTCTCACTTTTCTATCATTTTTTCTGGGACTTGAAATCCCTACAGATCTGGCGATGGTCTTGGAAGTGACCCTGACCGATGCACTTTATGTACCTGGAATGAAGATCACTCACCAACAGACTTTTTGCAGCAGCACAAGGCTTAAAAGGCTGGAGACCAAGGCATACCCCAAAAGTGGTCAACAGTCCCCCTTGTATAGCAGGAACCTGACACTTAAAGTTGTAATAGACAAAACAAAGAAAAGTTACTCTAACAAGTACTACTAACTATTTACAGAAGGGAAATCAATCCCCTGGAGTGAGAGAAAACTTATAGTAGCAAGTTGATCAACTTCCACTACTGAGCCTAGGTAGTAGAAAGGAACTGAGGAGGGAGTGGAGCAGCTCTTCCCTTTACACCATCACAGAGCAGCACAAAGTGGCAGAGGGTGCATGCACCACCCCAACGGTTACCAATAAGGGAAAAGTCTCCAACTCTAGTGCACTAAGAGCACACACACCTGAAGTGGAATTGACATGTGCAATCACTTAAAATAGAACACAGATTCTAAAAGCTTTCCTTTCCGGAGAAGCAAACAGCACAAGAGAAAGAATTAGCCAAAGATAAGGAGGTGGGGGGAAGGGAAATATTATTTCTACATCATATATATTAGGCATTAAGTGGTGAGAAGACAGATTTATACTCCAATGATGTTAAAAGCAGACTATCATTAAGGACTCCACTACCTAAAAAAAAGGAGTGATGCGCTTCTATTTATCTGTGAATTATACATCAAGGCCACAGCAGTAAGGCTCTTTAGACTATCAGAGAAGCTCACTGCATTTGCCACCAGTTTCATGGAATCCTATGTAATAATTTTCTTAATTAAACAATAAAGACTAGCTTACCAAATTATTTAGGAATAACAATACCAATATCTTTAGCTGCCTGCTCTTTCACAATTCTGTAAATAGAGCCCCTGGAAATAATATTACTGTGTTGTAACATCAAGTTCAGTTATGACTAGCTTAGTCTGCATACTATCTTTTCCAGTCTAATACCCCGCTATTACTGGACTACAGAAAGGGTAGAAGATAATTTTCTAGGAATACCAAATATTAGGTCTATCTGACTGATCTTATTAGGAAGCCTTCACGGTTTATTCTTCTACTTAACAAGGACCACAAGTGTGTGAACTATTCTGAATGCAGATTCTTCTCTAAACCATCATAACATCCCCATTTTCATTCAATTTGAAACAGAGTAAGAGGGAAAAAAGACTTTGGAACTAAAGCTCACTGGAAGGAAGAACCCATGAAACTCTACAGCAATCTTTTAATGTTCCCCTTATGGCACACATGAAACAGGAGGAGCATCCTCCAAGCCTGTTAGAGATGCCAGAGGCCTACAGGAAGCATGTTGTGGAGTTACTGATATATTCCCATCCCAGGCCTCTCCAGCTCAGCTGACTTACCTTCTACAGTCTTTAGCTAGCTTTAATAAAGGGTATACATATAGGCAGTTTGTAGGTAAACTAGATTTTAAGTATAGAAACTGCTGACTTCAGGTTGCAATTTCACTGATGAGGCGGCAGAAGGCCCGGCAATCTACACAGCCAGAGTCAGACAGACTGCATGTTTGTCCTATCTGAAAAACACCCTTAGGCAGAGATTGGAATGGAAAATAGATGCTTGGTCAGGTCCGATTTCACTCACTGCAATTTGGAAGACCAGACATCATCGCTAATGTATGCTCCAGATTTGATTTTTTTAATATACACAAAGATTAAGAATTTAAATCATTAAGGTGTCAGACAGGCTTGTAAATTACAAATACACAACATGTTAGAACGGTTGAGTCAGCATGAGTAACAAAGTAAAACCACACATTTAGATTTTATTTTACTATAAAAATAATTTTGTTATTCTTCAACTTGCTCTCAGATAAGTGACATCCCTCCTATATGCTATATGTATTTGAGCCATATTAAAATAGAATGGAAGACCCTTTGTCTCAATGTTTATTAAATTGTATATCAGGTGTGACAAAGTTCCTCCTCTACCTTGGTGGGTCCTGCGCTTATTGGCGGATTTGCTTGCTTCACAGATTCACCCTGTGGGTCAGGAAACAGTCCAGAGACCTTCCCCTCTGGTAGAAGCTATAATCCAGGTCAATTCCTCCTGTGTTTGATCAGGAGTTGGAAGGTATGGGGGGAACCCGGGCCCGCCCTCTACTCCGGGTTCCAGCCCAGGGCCCTGTGGACTGCAGCTGTCTATAGTGCCTCCTGTAACAGCTGCATGACAGCTACAACTCCCTGGGCTACTTCCCCATGGCCTCCTCCAAACACCTTCTTTGTCCTCACCACCGGACCTTCCTCCTGATGTCTGACAACGCTTGTGCTCCTCAGTCCTCCAGCAGCACACCCTCTCACTCTCAGCTCCTTGCGCCTCTTGTTCCCAGCTCCTCACACTCACTTCTTCTCCTCTTGCTCCCTGGCTCCCCCTGGCTTGACTGGAGTGAGCCCTTTTATAGCATCAGAGGGGTCTTAATTAGAGTCAGGTGCTTAACTGCCTCACCTGACTCTTAGCAAGTTAATTGGAGTCAGGTGGTCTTTTAGCCTGGAGCAGCCCCTGCTCTGGTCACTCAGGGAACAGAAAACTACTTATCCAGTGGCTAGTATATCTCCCCTCTGTTACTCTGCTGTTCCCAACTGGTCTGGGTCTATCACAGATCCCTCCCCTCTGCTCAACACCAAGGGGTTGGGCAGCTTGGTACGCCAGACAGTGTACACGTGATAAGCCATCGGCGTTGCCATGGCGACTCCCGGCTCTGTGCTGTATGCGGAACTGGAAAGGTTGGAGGGATAAGAACCACCTGGTTACCCTTGTGTTCTTTTCCTTGTTCCGTTGCATCCATTGAAGAGGGGCATGGTCGGTCACGAGGACAAATCTGTGCCCCAGCACATAGTAACGCAGTGTTTCCATGGCCCATTTTACGGCGAGGCATTCTCTACCACTGCGTATTTTTGTTCCCTCGGAAGGAGTTTCCTGCTGAGGTAGAGAACTGGGTGTTCCTCTTCCCCAGCCATCTGCGACAGGACAGCCCCTAGCCCCACCTCAGATGCATCTGTCTGAAGGATGAATTCCTTGGTGAAATCCAGGGCCGTCAATATGGGGTTACTGCAGAGGCAGTCCATAGGTCTGCAAATGTCCTCTCTGCTGCGTCAGACCATCTGACTGGATCCAGACCACAGGCCTTCACTAAGTCCATTAGGGGACTTGCCCTTGTGGCAAAATGGGGAATAAAACACCGGTAATACCCCACCACCCCTAGGAATGCTCAGACCTGCTTCTTATTACTTGGTCGTGGCCAATTTTGGATGGCCTCTAACTTGTTCAGTTGAGGTTTCACCAGACCTTTTCCTACCATGTAGCCAAGATATTTGGCCTCTGTGAACCCCACAGCACACTTAACAGGGTTTGCCATAAGGCCAGCTCGCCTGAAGGTATCAAGGACCGCTCCCACCTTCTTTAAGTGGGTTTCCCAGTCTGGGGTATGAATCACCACGTCATCCAAGTAGGCCACAGCATAGCTGGTATGGGGGCGTAATAACTTGTCCATGGGGTGCTGAAAGGTAGCTGGGGCCCCATGTAGTCCAAAAGGAAGGACCATATACTGGAAAAGACCCTCTAGTGTAGAGAACGCCATCTTCTCCTTTGCATCTTCAGCTAGGGGAATCTGTCAGTACCTCTTTGTCAAGTCTAGGGTCGTTAAGTACCGGGTATTCCCCAGACGGTCTACTAATTCGTCTATTCAGGGTATAGGGTAGGAATCAAACTGGGGTATCTCATTTAGTCGCCGGAAGTCATTGCAGAACCTCGTGGTGCCATCAGGTTTGGGCACCAACACTATTGGGCTGGACCACTGACTGTGAGATTCTTCAATGATCCCCATCTCCAGCATTTTCCTGACTTCCGCTTTTATTTCTTCCCTTTTGGCTGCTGGCACCCAGTAGGGCCTCATTGTTACTCTGGCCCCAGGGTTCGTGACGATGTGATGATATGTCCCAGTTGTATTCTCTACAAAGCCGGGTCGCACATCTTGATATTGAGCAATCATCTCAGTTACCTCTTTCTTCCGGGCTGTCGTTAAATCGGGAGACACCCTCACCTGTCCAGGGTTTTTGTTCCCTGGGTGTAAGTCTTCCCGAACCACTGTGCATGCTTCTTGAGTATGCCAGGGTTTCAGAAGGTTGACATGATAAATCTGTTCTAGTTTTCAACGTCCCGGTTGTCGCACCTTGTAATTTACTTCCCCTACGGGTTCAACTATTTCGCAAGGCCCTTGCCACTGGTCCAACAGCTTACTTTCAGCCGTGGGTACCAGTACCATTACTCGGTCACCGGGCTGAAACTAACGAACCTTGGCTTGACGATTGTAGTAAGTTTGCTGGGCCTCTTGAGCCTTTTCTAGGTGCTCCCTCACTATGGGAGTGACCCGGGCTATCCAGTCCCTCATCTGTAGCACATGCTCTATTATGTTCTTCCCCTCACTGGGTTCCTCCTCCCAAATTTCCTTGGCTATGTCCAGGACGCCTCGGGGGTTGCGCCCATATAACAGCTCAAAGGGGGAGAATCCAGTTGAGACCTGAGGTACCTCCCGGATAGCAAACATAAGGAAAGGTAGTAGGGTGTCCCACTCCTTCCCGTCCTGATTTACCACCTTCCTTATCATAGCCTTGAAGGTTCGGTTAAACTTTTCTACCAACCCATCAGTCTGAAGATGATAGACTGAAGTTCTCAGGGTATGTATATGGAGCAGCGTACAGAGGTCCTTCATTAGCTTCGACATAAATGGGGTTCCTTGGTCTGTTAATATCTCCTTTGGTAGGCCCACTCGGGCAAAGAGCCCCACCAACTCCTTAGCTATTGTTTTAGAGACTGTTTCACAGGGGGATGGCTTCTGGGTAGCGAGTAGCATAATCCAGAATGACAAGTAAATATTGGTGGCCCCGGGCTGTCTTCTCCAGGAGTCCCACTAGGTCCATGGCTATTCGCTCGAAGGGGACCTCTATGATGGGAAGGGGTACTAAAGGTGCCCTCAGTGGGAACGGGGACTGTGCAGCTGACACTCCGGGCAGGACGCACAGTACCTCCGCACTTCTTCATGTACTCCAGGCCAGAAGAACCGTCATAGGACCCTGGCCAGGGTCTTCTCTACCCCCAAATGTCCCCCAAAAAGATGACTATGGGCAAGACTTAATACAGCATGCTGGTGATTTTGAGGTACTAGGATCTGCTGTACCTTCTGCCCCTGTACTGGTGCAACCCGGTATAAGAGATCCTTCTTCATTATGAAGTAGGGTCCTGGTCCCTGGGTTTTCCCTTCCACAGGGACCCCATTTATTTCAGTCACCTCCTTCCTAATGTTGTCATACCTTAGGTCTTCTGCCTGGTCCTGTCCAAAATTTCCTCTCCCGGGGCTAATCTGCCCGAGATCTAGGAGGCCAGTCTCTGTTGCCTCTACTGGTTCAGAAGTGTTAGGGTGGGGGTCAGACTCGGGTGCTTCTTCCTCCTGGGTGGCCTCCTTTTCAGCTGCTCGGGTCCGCCTACCTACGAGAGTGACCCTCTGGCTTTGGGTTAATATTCGGGTTCCCAAGGCCTTAGCTGCCCTCCTTTCCCTTTTTTGTCTTTCTACCCTGTCTGAGAGTGGAGAACAAATCTGGGGATATTTCAGAGAAAACTGGGGGTTGACAGTCTATTGTGGATGCCTTACTAACTTCAGGGTTTCCCCCTTTCTCCACTCCCCTTACCGGGAGTAAGTCTCCAAACCCTGGGAAGTCCCTCCCTATGAGCACCAGGTATGGGAGTTTAGGGACTACACCTGCTGCTACCTCAGTAGTGTTCCCCTGAATGTAGATTTTTACTGGGATGGTAGGGTAATAACCAACTGTCCCATGGACACAGGTTATCCCCGTATGCTTAGCCCACAGCAGCTAACCATGCTTTGCGAGCTTCCCCGAGACAAGCGTGATAGCACTCCCCGAATCAACCAGTGCTGTGGTCTCTACCCCATTTAGTTTCATTGGTCTGGTATACATATGAGGAGTTAGTGAGACCCCCACAAGGTGGATTAGGAAGCATGGATCTGCCCAGTTCCCCAGGCTACACTGCATAGGCTCCTCAGCTTTAGGACACTGTGCAGCTATGTGTCCCCACTCCATGCAGGCATAATATCTGTATGGAGCCCTAGGCATTCCCAGGTCTCTTGGTTTGGGCAGTCTAACATCCCGATCCTCTTCTCCCCCAGTGCTCCGACTCTTTGTGGCCTCTAGTGGGCCTTCAGCCCCTCTCTTTTTCCACCTGGGCCCTTTTGGTGGCCCAGTCACCCGAGTTTTGGGGCTTGGTGCTGCTAATTTAACCCGTGGTGCCTCTTCCTTAACTGGTCGGGTCAGCTCCCTCACCGTCCTTCACCTCTCTACCAATGCAATGACCTCGTCGTAGGTGCAGGGTTCGTTCTGGCTTACCCAGGTGCGAAGGTCTGGCGGTAGTCCCCTCATGTATTGGTCAATGACCAGAACCTCTAGTATCTCTTCCGGATTCCAGGACTCAGTTCACAACCACTTTTGTGCGAGATGGATGAGGTCATACAATTGGGACCGCGGGGTTTTGTTTTCCTGGTACCTCCACTCGTGATACCACTGGGCCCACACTGCAGTCGTTACCCCAGATCTGGCCAGGATCTCTGCTTTCAGCTGGGGGTAGTCTGCTGCAGCCTCTTCAGGTGGATCATAGTAGGCCTTCTGGGCCTCCCCACACAGGAATGGGGCAAGGATGCCAGACCACTGATCTCGAGGCCAGGCCTCCCGTAGGGCTGTCCTCTCAAAGGCCAGAAGATATGCCTCTACATCATCCTCCCGTGTCATTTTCTGCAGCCAATGGCTGGCCCGTATGAGCCGTATCCCATCATGGCCACGATTCAGCTCTGTAAGGGTCTTTACCTGGCTTACCAGTTCTCGCAACATAGCTCGGTCATGAGCAGCCTGGTCCATCAGCAGGCGATTAGTCTCTTGCTGCAGCCGCACTGCCTCCTGTTGGGCGGCTGCCTGGACACGGGTAGCCTCCTGCTGGGCCGCTGTAGTTTGTATCAGTGCACGCATTACGTCATCCATTGTGGTGAAAAAATAAATAAACCCCCTCCCCCCCCTTTTTTTTTTAAATCACCCTCCTTCTTCCGCCGCGCTGTGCACCCCAAATCCCACCTCTGACACCAGTTGCGACAAAGTCCCTCCTCTATCTTGGTGGGCCCGCCCTCTACTCTGGGTTCCAGCCCAGGGCCCTGTGGACTGCAGCTGTCTATAGTGCCTCCTGTAACAGCTGCATGACAGCTACAAATCCCTGGGCTACTTCCCCATGGCCTCCTCCAAACACCTTCTTTGTCCTCACCACCGGACCTTCCTCCTGATGTCTGACAACGCTTGTGCTCCTCAGTCCTCCAGCAGCACACCCTCTCACTCTCAGTTCCTTGCGCCTCTTGCTCCCAGCTCCTCACACTCACTTCCTCTTCTCTGGCTCCCCCTGGCTTGACTGGAGTGAGCCTTTTTATGGCATCAAAGGGGCCTTAATTAGAGTCAGATGCTTAACTGCCTCACCTGACTCTTAGCAGGTTAACTGGAGTCAGGTGGTCTATTAGCCTGGAGCAGCCCCTCCTCTGGTCACTCAGGGAACAGAAAACTACTTATCCAGTGGCCAATATATCTTCCTTCTGCTACTCTGCTGTTCCCAACTGGCCTGGGTCTATCACACAGGTTTTCACAACTCAGGTAGTTACCATATATTTTAATGCCAATATCAAGATTTTAAGTAGATTTTCTGGAACGTATGATAAACCAGTAAGTTATTAAATATCCTCAAAAGAATTATGTTTTTAAGCATAACATGTTCTTGAAAAGACAATTCACTTCCCCACTCTCAGCAAAGCTAGGTTTAATTTCAGATTATAAAGAATTAAACTTTCATGCACTGCACCAAACATTAAAAGCTTTACCTTTTTCATTTAAAGGCACTAAAGGTCTCATTTCTGCAGAGAACAAGTTTACCAATAGCTTATCAACTGCACTTTCCTCCCTGAAAGCCTTACCATGAGTTTAACCATGTACAGCAACCTGGCATCAAATTTCTTAGATATATTTTATTTATTTATTTATTTAAAGCTAACAAAGTCACCACCTAAATTCTCAATCTTAAAATCTATGTACATCATACAAAATGTTGTACATGCCATAGAATATTTATATGATTTTCTTTTTTGTGGATAGTCAATAGGCATTCTACATTTTACAGTATGGATAGATACATTTGAAGCTGATGGACTATAGTAAGTTGCTGGCTAAACATTTGTACAATTGTTAATATTAAATTAAATTACACTGGCCAAATTCTGTGAAAAATTTAAATCATGCGTTTTGTATAGTAACAGGAAAAGCCATAAGAACACGGCAGTAACCTTTGTGGTATGGTCACAGACTTTAGGGACAAATTTTGTTTCTTCCCAACTGGGTGCAAAAGGCCCCTTGCCAGGTGTGCTGCTCATGCTCTCTAACAAAACCAAGCTCTGAAGGAGATCCTTGTGTAGCTGCACATAGAGGCAAGCCAGTTGGAAAAGCTACACTGGAGAGTCTTTTTGACCTTTTCCTCATAGAAGGGTGTGGTAGGCTTTCATATTCTTTAATAGTTCAGAAGCATAATATGTGTAAAATCTCATATTAAGATGCTAAGATTTTTTCCACAGAATTTATATGTTGATGATAGCACAAGTTACATTCAACTGCTAATAGATCTTTTGGTTGATTAAATAGACCTTTAGTATAAGAAACCAACCTTAATAATCTGAGGGCCCACCTTTTGTATAAACCCCACACTGGGCGTTAAAGGGTTACTCCTGGGGGAATTCTGCAAAGAATATTTTAAAATGCTGCATATTTTATTTGTCAAAACAACACAAAATAATCACTCCAGTTTCAATTATTTTGATAATTTATTTCAAAATATCGGTCAAGTATGTCAACAATATAAACAAGAGCAAAAAAGGATTCCCCCAGGAACATAGAGTTAAAGAAACCCCCTACAACAACCAGTTCCAGTTAGAGGGGGCTGTGTGGGGCCTCCAGAGCCCAGACACCCACAACCCTTTCCCCCAGAGCCCAACCGTGGAGTAGAGCCCAGCCCAGACACCAGCACCCCCAAAACCTTTACTCCCCCCAACTTCTTTACTGTCCCACCAGGGGACTGCCTGCCCTTCTTCACCCTTTGCCAGAGCTGGCTGGGTCTTCCAGACCCTCTCAAGTCCCCAGAAGAATGAGGATCAAAGAGCATGCAGCCTCCAGCCCCCCCCAGGCTGGGTGCTCTGCTCACTGTCAGCTGGGCTCTGCAGAGTCTAGCAGCCCCTACTAGCAGCCAGAAATTTTGCAGGGTAAACAGGGAATTCTGTGAAATTCTGCATTGCACAGTGGTGTAGAATTCCCCCAAGAATAAAGGGTTAAGGAACAACTCTAGGCCCAGACACCCCACCCAGCTGCTCATGCAGAGCATGCGCCTGGTGGAGGTGGGGCTTAAAAGATCTCAGTCAGCTCAGAAGGGGGATGATAAAGCAGGGAGAAGAACCTGGCCTCAGGAGCTCCTGAGGAAGGACGCGGAAGCTGCTTCTCCGAAAAGAGAGGAATCGGCCCACTAGAACCCAGACAGACTAAAGGCACAGTGTTTGTTCTGCATTACCTCGATTACAACCCTTTCTTGAACTTGGACACCCTCTCAGGGCCTTGGGACAGACCCCAGGGGAGTGGGAGGGCCTGGGCTCCCCTACCACACTAACTACTAGGCGCCACCTCCGTCAAGCACCAACCTTTACAGGCATTCAGTTCCATTTCTGACTTGCAGCACTGGACACACTGCTATCTAAAAGCTATTGCACAGGCTTGCATAAGGACACCAAGCCTGTTCTCTATGCCAATGGGAATGTTTGATCAAAAATGTACAATGAGGAACAGTCACTCTATTGCACAAATATCCAACGGACAAAACAATTAGTTGGAATCAATCATTTGGTACCACAGGAGTAAGTTTGTTATACAAGATCACAGATTAGTGTTCCCCAGATAAATACAAGTGCCGCTATTTCACAGATATCTATTTTACAGGAAACCATTATCCTTTGACTATTCCATGGATATTATCTCTTACCTAAAAAGACAAACTCAGTTTAGAAGCCGAAAAAACAAGAAAGGTCACTTGTTTCCACACTTCCTTTTATGCTTAAATTTTTGTACGTGCAAAGTATACTGTACATCACTCAGCTGCCAAAACATTATTAATCCATTTTAGAAAAAGCCAGATATTGACAAAAGCCAAGATATTTTGTACTGAGAATAAAGAATTTAAATCAGCAAGTCTAGCTGAGTTTATGTAATTAAATTTAGGGGATTTTAATGACAGCAAAGTCAAAGTCTTTCTTCATTACCACAACAGATTTTCAAAAAAATACTTTAAAAATACTTTAAAATACAATAAAATTACTTTAAAAATCTATGTCATTTCTTCTATTAGCTAGAAAATATCAAAATGTGAGTGGGGTAGGCATGACCTTTCAACAAACCCAGTATTCCCTGGAAAGATACTGGAACAAATGATTAAACAATCAATGTATAAACACGTGGAGGATATAAGTAATAGACAACAATGATTTATCAAGAACAAATCATGCCAAATCAACAGAATTTCCTTCTTTGACAGGGTTACTGGCCTACTGGATAAGGCAGAAGCTGTAGACATGATATCTTAAGTTTAATAAGGCTTTTGAAACAGTCCCACATGACATTCTCGTAAACAAATTAGGGCACATAATCTAGATTAAATTACTATAAAGTGGGCGCAAAACTGATTGAAAGTCCATACTCAAAGGCTAGTTATCAATGTAATGATTCACTATCACACTGGGGGGACATATCTAGTGGGATCCTGCAGGGGTCTGTTCTGGGTCCAGTACTGTTCAATATTTTCATTAATGACATAGATAATGGGAAGAGAGTATGCTTATAAAATTTGAGGATGACACCAAAATAAGAGGGATTACAAGCACTTTGGAGGACAGGGTTAGAATTCAGAATAATGCTGACAAATTGGAGAACTGGTGTGAAATCAAGAGGAAATTCAATAAAGACTAGTGTAAATGACTGCACTTAGGAAGAAAAACAATCAAATGAACAAACACAAAACAGGCGAGCCACAAGTACCACTGAAAAGGATCGGGGATTATAATGGATTACAAATTGAATAAATCAGCAACGTGGTGCAGATGCTAAAAGAGCTAATGTCATTCTGGGGTGTATTAACAGGAGTGTCGGACATAAGACATAGGAGGTAATCGTCCCTCTTTGCTCGGCACTGGTGAGGCCTCAGCTGGAATAATGTGTCCAGATCTGGGCACAACACTTTAGTAAAGATGTGGATACATTAGAGAGACCAGAGGAGAAACAAAATATGATAAAAGATTTAGAAAACCTGACCGATGAGGAAAGGTTAAAAAAACTGGGCATGTTTAGTATTGAGGGGAAAAAACAGAGCAGACCTGATAACAGTTTTCAAATACTGTATATACTTGATCATAAGCCTGTTTGTTTATAAGCTGACCCCCCCAAGACGGATAAGTAAAAAATGGAAAATTTTTATGACCCCTTCATAAGCCGATTCAGCAAACTTTGCCTCCTGGGCTAGCAGAACAAGCTGCTCGTGGGCCGAGATGGTTTGTTTACCATGAGTGTCCGCAGGCACGGAGGGAAACATAAGTAAACAAAGGTTTCAGGGAAGCAGCCATGTTAGTCTGTATCCTCAAAAAGAACAGGAGTACTTGTGGCACCTTAGAGACTAACAAATGTATTAGAGCATAAGCTTTCATGGGCTACAACCCACTTCTTCGGATGCATATAGAGACTCCGAAGAGTCTCGAAGGGGGGGGGGGGAGAAGCTGGGGTCAGGGGAGTAACCCCTGTGACCACCCCCCACGACCCCCATCCCATCCCTTCCCACCTTATCTGGGGAGGGCCAGGGGAGGATGTCTCTGGCCTGGCTGGAGCTGCTCCGGCAGGCTGGGCAGTGGAGCCGCAGCCTGCTCCAGCGGGCCAGATCAGGCGGCGCGGCCGCAGCATGTTCCAGTGGGCCGGGCAGCACAGCCACAGTCTGCTCTGAGGGGCGGGGCCAAGTGGCATGGCTGCAGCCTGCCAGCCCCGGAGCTGCAGCTGCTTTGGAGGCGGGGGGAGCGCAGCGTGGCCAGAAGCGGAGAGACTCTGGCCCCGCCTCTTCCCTTCTGGCTCTGCTGGCTGTGCTGCCTCTCCTTGCTCCCTCTGTTGGAGGGAGGGGCTGTGTCTCACCTCTCCCTCCCTATACCCGTTCATAAGCCGACCCCCTTCTCCGGTGCTTCCCTTTTTTACTAAAAAAATTCAGCTTACGAACGAGTATATACAGTATGTTAAGGGCTGTTATAAGGAATATAGTGATCAACTATTCTCCATTTTCACTGAAGGTAGGACAAGAAGTAATGGGCTTAATTTGTAGCAGAAGATATATAGGTCAGACATTAGTAACAAAAATTTCTTTCTATAAAGGATAGTTAAGCACTGGAATAGGCTTCCAAGGGAGGTTGTGGAATCCCTGGTTTTTAACAACAGGATGAACAAACACCTGACAGGTATAGGTATACTTGGTCCTGCCTCAGGATGGGGGAAAAGGATTAGATCAGTGGTTCTCAGCCAACCTCTCGGGGTATGCAAAGGTCTTCCAGGGGGTACATCACCTCATCTAGGTATTTGCCTAGTTTTACAACAGACTACATAAAAAGCACTAGCGAAGTCAGTATAAACTAAAATTTCATATAGACAATGACTTGTTTATACTGCTCTATATACAATATACTGAAATATAAGTATAATATTTACATTTGTTGAGTTTATAATTATATGGTAAAAATGAGAAAGTAAGTACAGTATTCTGGAAAGGTTGAGAGCCACTGGAACAGATGACCTCTCGAGGTCGCTTGCAGCTGTGCATTTCTATGATTCTATGCTGGATCACAACTAAGCGTTTAAAAAGACTTTTACTCCACTGACAAGGAAGATTTCCAGTGGAACATATGCACGTGCTTCTAGACCTGGAAGGGCCCTTAAATATCAGACTTGAAATGTGACATTTATATATTGAAAGCTTTTAAGTCATTCCTAGAAGTGCTTAAAGTTTGTTTCAAATGCATCTCTCCCACAGAGACTCATGTAACTAAAGCATCTAGCTTTACTGATGGAAAGACAGAATCTCAATTTGTTTTAAAAATACTGACTTTTTAAATAGATAATCTGTAAAATTAATTACATTATAGTTAAGGTTACACCCAGCTTTCCACTTATGACCTTGTTTTCAGTTGCTTATAATTTAGCCAAATTTTAACCATTTGGGCTCAAGTTTTCCATGTTTGCCTTGAGCTGAATTTTTTGTAAAAGTTTCTGTAAAAACAGTTTAGTCGTTTCAGAGAATAAGGTTAGGGAAAAACACATTTGTTTTGCCAATGTTAAATTCTTACAACCATTTCGTTGATAAACCAGCATCTCTATACTTCGAATCAGCCTGAGGAGCAAGGTGCATTTTGCTGCCCCAGTGAAAATCCACCCAAGTTCATGCAAATGGGAACTTTCATAGGCTTAGTGAACATTTGTTAGAGGCTGGTAGCAAAATTCTTCCAACATTCTGACTTCACTAAGCATGCTCCCCCACAGAGCTTGCTAAGCATACTCCAGCACAGGGCTGTGCAGGATAATTGATCATCCTTGCTGCCAGGGGCTGTTGTGGCACCAAGACTGGGTGTCAGGCAGCATGAAGGAGAAGATGGAAGCTGCCTGAGACAGGAATGCAGAGGGATGAGGAGCAGAGTGGAAATGAGGTACAAAAGGGAAAGCGGGTACAGGACAATTTGGAGCAGATAAGTACCTAGGAGGGTTGAAGCAGGGAAAACAGAGAAAGGGGAAGTGGCAAAACATCTGTAACTACAGCAGACTCCTCTCCAGAACCCTGAGTAGAATCCAAAAGTCCCAACATCCTCAATAGGAGGGATATCATCCATTATCGGAATATTTGTAAAATCCACTAGAGAAGGGTCACATTCTAGTGGCTGGTCCATACAGAGAATAACAGCCTACTACCACCAATTATCCCATTAGCTCAAGTGGTAGAGGGCTATACTATGGTTCTAAAGGTTTCAACCCCACTAATACCCATCCACTGGGTTATCTGTTCAGGTTTTCTAGATTTTTCTAGGTTTTCCCGAGATCATCCTTTTTTCTGAGGTAGCTGGCCAGGGAAATCTGCAAGGGTGCTAAGTACACACTGCCAGCTGTCCAATGTTAGGGGCTCAGAATCATCCTATGTGTCCGATTTTTTTGCACCTCAGAGGTGATAACCCTAGGGTCCGAATGGTTCCAGAATGTTGTTTTTCCCCCTTATTTGCTTTTTCGAAATCCTAAAAAGTTACATACAAAAAATACATTAAAAGACCAACAAAGCACCAAAGTAAAGCACCAAAGTTGGGAAATGCTGTCATTAAGGTTGCCTGCACAATCTTAATTTGCAGCCCCTTGTGCTTATGCATTGTAACAGTCTTTAATGATATCATCCCATGCTATTTTTTCCCCCCACAGGACTCCTAGCTCATTCAGTACACAGGATGGATGGTGCTCATGGAATGACTCAGGACAGCATAGTAAAAGAGGCTACTCATGCATTGCAGCAGTTAAGAGATGTATATTGAATGAGGTGGGGGGCTACAGAGAGAGAGTTTAAGAAGCAAGGAAAATCTATCAAAAATGTGGTCTTTTTTGACAACTGTAGTTTAGTTATAATGATGATGCTTACTAATGCTCTAGTCTATTTTGTAAAAATTAAGAACTTGCTCAAGACTTCGGCTTAGATACTATCAGTACATGATAAAACCAGTGACTGGCCAACACCAGGTGCTGAGCGGCGGCTAAGTAACTGGCAAACCTCAGAAATGCCAATGCCTTCAGGAGGATTGGCACCTGAATAGGCAAACGGGATCTTTAATGGAGAAAATACCATCAAAAGGCAGAAGAGTTAAACCATGATTTAACCAACAGCAGCCTCAAACCAGAGAGAAAGCAACAGGAAACTACCCTCTGTACTTTATTCCATGAGAACTATTATGGCAGAAAAAAGTTAAAGTGAATCACATGTGGCACAAGCCTGCAGCTCCAGGCCAGAAGGCACAACAAACTATACTGGGGAGATGGCACCAGCAATTAAAAGCTGTGGTTATGAGTGACTTGAACAATCACTAAAACACCATGTGAAGATTGGGAACTTAAATATGAATGTTAGCACAGTAAGTTAACCAAGAAGTAATGGGAAACAATGGTTTGGGTTCACAAAATGAGAGAGGAAGACTTAGTTGAATTCTGCTGCTCTAATCACCTGGTCATTACAAACAACATCTTCACCCAAAAACCTGGATGTTTCTATATGTGGAGGTCACCCTGATGGTATGACAAAGAACCAGATAGGCTATATAATAATATAGCAATGCTGGTGATCGAAAGTCCAATGGACAAAGACTTCCAAGTGCAGACTGCGAGTCAGATCATGGGCTGTTAGCCTCAAGCACAAAATTAAAACTTAAAAAGATACAACATTCGACAAGTCCACTGCATCTGGATTTGTCCAGAATCAATGAAGTTCTATAACTTCTGTCCAGAATAGGTTTTAGGCCTTGGCATAGATGAAAGAGGAGAACAATCACAGCAAACTTTAGAATAAAATGAAAATTATTATGCTCAAAACCACCAAAGCACACACTCTGAAAAGTCAGTGTAGGATTAAACCATGGTTAACTGAGCTGTTTGAGCTTGAGGAAAATGACAGTGAAATAAAGGCTTGGAGGCAGAAGAATGTAGATGAGAATATAAGTAACTAAGCAGACAGATTCAAAGCAGACTGGATAAGACAAGAGCAAATATACAAGAGAAAAATGTATGGAACCTGAGAATTATAATTAGTGCACTACAAAAGGCATGTTCACAATAGTCAGACTTCTTACTGAAAGGTTTTACCCACAATCAAACGTAATAAAAGTTCACGATTGCAGAGTCCTCACTGAGGGTGGTGATAGTAAACGCAGGGGGAGAGAGATTACTGTGCTAATCTGGATACCTCAAGATGACAGACGAGAGTACAGAGCCAAAGCCCTAAATCCTGTGAATAAAAGTGGTACATGCTATTATGAAAATGAAGCCTGAGAAAGCACGAGAGATAGATCACAAAACTGTTCTTATATGGAAATTTTGTAAGGATGTATGGATGACTAGAAATTGGCGAGAGAACTGGATGAAGGGAATTTTTCTGCCCTTATGAAAGAAGGGAAACATCATAGAGTGTAGTAACTATCATACCATTTCCCTGATATCTCATGAAAGCAAAGTTATGCTTTACATAATCCAGGACTGTATGAAATGAAGGACAGAAACAGAACTATCACCACAACAAGCTGGTTTCAGAGAGGGCCAAGGCACATGTCACCAAATCACATCACTGAAAAAATGTGGAGAGTACAATCATGCACTGTTCACATGCTTCACTGATTAATGGACAAACTGTAGAAGCAGTAGATGAATTTAATTATCTGGGATCATATACATACAACCAAGGAGGCTGTTCCCAAGAAATTGGAAGACTACTAGGGATGGCTCACTCAGCTATGGCCACCTTTAAGAAAGTGTGGAAAAAACGTGGCATCTCAAAATGTATGATGGTGCAACTGGTGAAAATCCTATTTTTTTCCATAGCAATTTAAAGACGTGAATCATGGAAAGTTTACGCTGCTGACAAGAGCTGTTGAAATGTGGTGATGGCCAAGACACACATCTCCCGGATGAAAAAAAAAAAAAAAAAAAAAAAGACAAATGCCCATATTAGAAATATTACTGGAGAGAAGCAGACCCTGATGTCAAAAATCAAATGCAAAACTTATGTACTTTAGTCACATGAGGCACTGAGATGGAAATAACTCTGAGAAAGTCATTATGGAAGAAATGGTGGAGGATCATCATAGTAGGGGATGACCTATGATGAGATGGATGGATGGTGTGCAGCAGATTACCTACTGAGTGCTTCGAAGTTAGCCTTCACGAACCATCACTTTAGATAATTCTGATATGTTGTCACTTTATGTCATATTCAAACATAAATAAATGGATTTTCTTAGTTTATTTTAAGAACTTGCTAACATGTAACCTCATTACAGCTCTCATCTACGTATTTGCCTGAGAGTTGTGAGAGGCTGCTCGGTGGTGTTGATTAGCTAAATGCAGATTCGTTAATTAATGGTTCAATCACACTTCTTGAACTCTGAGTGTTACTGAATACCAAACTTCTTCACTATGCTTCAAAATTAGCAGAATCAAGATGTTTATAACATTAAGAATGTTTTTCCAAACTACAGTCTGATAAGGTGTTCAAATATTTTATATCACGTCATCACACTGACAAGAACAGGTAATTAACATTTGATTGAGCAAGTTTAAAAAGGAACAGACTAATTTCTTTTATAAATGTAGCTTATCTGATGGATTTGCCCTCAATAAAGCTAACAGTGTTTCATAAAAAACCACAGTAGGAGTTAGACTCCTAGTTTAAAATGATATTAAAGAAAGGGAACAAGCTTCTAGAAAAAATACAGAACTATGCTCATTAATATTCATGTACATTTTTGTACAAAGTTAGGCACTAGACCAGTGGTGGGCAAACTACGGCCACATCCAGCTCATCAGACATTTTAATCCAGCCCTCAAGCTCCCACCAGGAAGCAGGGTCTGGGACTTGCCCCTCTCCGGTGCTCCAGCCTGGGAGCGGGGTCAGGGACTTGTCCCACTCCGCGCATGTCATGGCGCCATGTGGCTCCCGGAAGCAGCAGCATGTCCCCCATCCGACTTCTATGCGTAAGGGCAGGCAGGGGGCTCTGCACGCTGCCCCCGTCCCAAGCACCACTCCCACAGCTCCCATTGGCCAGGAACCACGGGCAATGGGAGCTACAGGGGTGGCGCCTGCAGATGGGGCAGCACGCAGAGCCACCTGGTTGCTCTTCCACATAGGAGTTGGAGGGAGGACATGCTGCTGCTTCTGGGAGCTGCTTGAGGTAAGCGCTGCTTGGAGCCTGCACCCCTGACCTGCTCCTACACCCCAACCTCCTGCCCCAGCCCTGATCCCCCTTCCGCCCTCCAAACCACTTGGTCCCACTCCGGAGCACCCCCAACCCCTCAGACCTAACCCCCCCCCAGAGCCCACACCCCCAGCCGGAGCCCTCACCCTCTGCCCTGCATCCTAACCCCCTGCCCCAGCCCAGAGCCCCCTCCTGCACCCTGAACTCCTCATTTCTGGCCCCACCCCAGAGCCCGCACCCCCAGCCGGAGCCCTCACCCATCCCACACCCCAACCCCCAGTTTTGTGAGCATTCATGGCCCGCCATACAATTTCCATAACCAGATTTGGCCCTTGGGCCAAAAAGTTTACCCACCCCTGCACTAGACCAAATCCATCCCTGCTGCAACTAATAAATTTAGCCCAATTACTCTGATCTGCAAACAGCACAAATAACCCAAACAATTCATAATTAAATAAAATAAATCTTAATTATAAAGTTAAGCTGTACTTAAAATTTAAAATAAAGCACAGAGATTGACCTGAGGATCAGTGTTATTGCTCTAGATAGCCACATGGGAAATCAAAGTTCAATTCTGGAACTATTGCAAGTGCCAGGAATGCTATGCATGTATTATGCTCTACTCTATCAATCTGCTGACCAATCACAATCAAAGATCCTTGGGGGAGTTTCTGGATTGGAGACTATCAGATGTGGAGGATGTGACAAATATGGCAAATTCCTGCAATATATTTGGGAGACCAGATCACATTGTATTGAGTGTATGAATTGTTTATGTATCATTGTGGGCCAGGGAATGTGTGCACTCCATAGGGGAGGGTTACCACAGCTTCTCCAGGAAGTGAAAAGAATAGGAGATGGTTAAGGCAAATCACCCAGGTTACAGAATCTCCAGAGATGTACCACCTCCCAGAGAGGCTCACATACTCTGGTTCAAACTGGACTATCCAGAAACCAACTAACAAAGAAAGGACTTTTGGATAAATAGCCTGAGCTTAAAATAACTCAGGGCCTTTGCTCTGGTTTCCAATCTAAAGACTGACATGAACTTGTAACCACAGGAAAAACGCAGTTGTGGAGTTTGAAGGACTGATACCTACCAGTGCCCTATGCTGGCACTGGGGGTGTGAGCTGGGGGTGTACTTCTGAGCATGTGTGTAGATTCTTTTATTGTTTTATATGCTTTCTCTGTAATGCTTTTACCTTAAGAATAAATATGCTTACTTAGAAGGAGCTGTGTGGTAACTTATAACTGCTGGTGACATGCTGATCACAGCCCTTGGAGAGAAAGCAAAACACAGGCGCTGACTTTTAGGCAGACTGGATTGCTGGGAATATCACAGTATAAGGCAGGAAACTACACAGCCTTAAAAGACCAGTTCAAAAGCAAGTGAATGTGACAGGGTTCCCAAGGTGTAACCTATAACTGGGTTACTACTGAGCCCTCTGTCTCACCAACCTCAGCTCCCTCTCACACTGTGATGCTGCTGTTAAGCCACAAACCTCTGTCAGGTACTGAATTTACACAGACATCCACAGGCAGGGACACACCCAACCACTCCTGAACCAACTATAGAAAGGCTCCAGCCAATTCCCCCCATCTCCCCAGCCTTGCACCCCAGAACTGTACTGTCTTGCACTTGTATCAGTGTAAGTTAATTAAGTTCGCCATTTCTATAAAGGAAAGTGGACGTGCACCACCCTTTGTAACCTGAGCAGATTTCCCAACCACTTCAACCAAAACACACTGTTTTAGGTAAAATATAAAACAGATTTATTAAGTACAGAAAGAGAGATTTTAAGTGATTATAAGTAGTGAGCGTAGAGATCAAAGCTGGTTACCTAAGAAATAAAAAAAAAATTGCAGTCTAAATTCTATAAACTAAACAGGCAGTGGTTCACCCTGATAGATAGTACAAGCAGGTTACAGATCTTCAATACACAGGCTGGAACTCTCCTCCAGCTGAGGATCACCTTCCTCCATTCAATCTTTGTCCTCCACATGTGTTGAGTTGTGGGGGTAGTGAGGCCAAGTGATGATGTCACGTCCCCTCTTTTATAGTTTCTTCCAGCTTGCTGGAAAGATCCTTTGCTATGACACATGTCAAGCAGTCTCCATTGCCTATGTGCTATCTGTGAGAAGTCTCCATTGTATACAGTTCCTGGGATAATCCTTAGGAGTGTGGATTCCCTTTAATGAGCCATCAGCATGTCTGGCTCCTCCACAGTTGCATCTGAAAGGCTGGTTGTGGGTATTCCCAACCTCACAACATATTTTAGTAGCACACACATAACAAAACTTTATAACTTCACATACAAAGATAGCACATATAATCCAACAGGATATTAATGTTTAGCAGGTCAAGACTTTTAAAATGATACCTCACAAGGTATATTTTAAACAAAACATATCATAATTATATGACAGTGGTGAATATGGGGGTTCCAGGGTGCTGTTTTGAAGCACAGAGTGCCACAGTGAGATGCAGGTCTTCACCCAGGAGAGGTGACAGTTGGGAAACAGAAACTTTTAAGTGGGTGCCCTTGAGGGACCAAAGAGGGCAAAATACCGGTGCAATTATCCTGAAACTGTGACAGAGGGTACTATTCAGCAGCAGCCAAGCTACATACTTGTTACTGTAAGTAGAACATAGAAACAAGTTTTGACAATAACAACAGGTCTACAATTTTTAGAGCATATTCTTGTCTGGAGTTTTACTTGAAGCAAGGAATGGGTTAAGAAGTTATTCAAGGTTTCAAAAAAAAAAAAAAATTAGTAAACCAGAACTATGCAGAATTTCCCTTACATATGTAGTTCTCATTCTAGATTACAATAATCCCTGCCCTCCAGAATAAATAAAAAATAACCTCACTTTATTAAATACAAGTATTTGGGCATGGAAAACTGCCAAACATGGACAGTATTGTACGTCTCAATTTGGGAAAGAAAACCCCAATTTACTTCCCAACATATTGAATATTTTTCTATAAGGAATTTCAAAAGGTATCGCACAATGGATAATTATCTCTCTTGATATTCTATTTCTTTGAGGAACTCTCAGGATTCTCAATCTAATCTCAAGCCTCTAGACAAAGACTGGCCAGAAACACTCAAACCTAAAGAATTTAGAAGAGCTACAAATCCCACCTCCTCTCCTTCCCTGTCCTCAACCCCACCTAAACAAAACATTTCAATCATGCACTGCAAATTGTACAACCCATAGTGCCCTCAACTGTCAGTTCCTTTTGATGAAGAAAAACATTCACTATGCAGAACTCTAAAGACAACCTCAAAAGAGAGCTCCTGATCGGATTTGGGCAACAGAGAGAATTCTGCAAGATTATATCTTCCAAGAAACAGAACTACAAAGCGAGTAGTTTTTCCACCTTTAAAGAGATCATCACAAGCATCTCAGTCGGGGAGAGTAGAGTAGCTCAAGAGATGCCCCATCTAATAAGGAAAGCAATAATACATACTGCATCATGCACAGTTGAAAATACAAGCTATTCTAAACAAGCAACCAGATTTTTTTTTTTAAATAAAGGTTGAGAGGAGTCTGGTGCCTCCAAATATGATGCATTAAATAGAACTTCAAGGATACATGTCTCCATAACTAAAAACTTGGAGAAGTTAAACAGGGAACACTAAGAGAAACAAAGACTCCAAGGGAGTGGGAAAGAGTTTGGACCTCTCTGCTCTCGAAGGCAGGTCATGTCTGAGACATCAAATCAGGGCTTCACCCCTAAATACATGCAATTTCACTTTGGGAATGTATGTAGGCCCATGGGAGCCATGTAGCTACCAGCAAATGGTCATGATTAAAATATCTGAGGTTTCCAGTAAAACCTACCCTCCCTCTGATAAAGCTCATATTATCTAGGTCAAATTAGTAGAAGATTGAAACCGACAGCAATGTTCAAGGAATGGGTGTCAAGAAGCATTCTGACTACCTATAGTTTGTCAGACTGGGACCTGCAGCCAGCAAGCCACACTTGTTTTGCTCATTTATGGAGTGATCCAGGAGCACTAGTGAAGGCTGGGAGGGAATAATATGCGAGACATAGGAATAGGGGATATCACAAAGAGCAGAGAGGGAATTCTAGGGTGTTCGCTAGATGAGGCAGTATAAAGAAGAACTGGTAACTCCACTTCCTCCTGTGGTTGGATGACTATTTCAAACAATTGTGCCATCAAATGACTGGTGCCAAATTTGTCAGGACTAAGTAATGATTGAGCCTTAAACAACATCAAAGGCTACAAGGACATTACTTAGTCCCTGACAATCCACTGAAGCACAGCCGGCTTTAGGCCAATTCCACCAATTCCCCCGAATCGGGCCCCGCGCCTAAGAGGGCCCCGCGCCCAGTGGCAGGGCCGCCGGGGTGGGGGCAAGTGGCCGAGAATCCCTTCCCTGGCTAGAGGCTCCTTTTTAATTTTTACTCACCCGGCAGCGCTCCAGGTCTTCGGCGGCACTTCAGCGGCGGGTCCTTCACTCGCTCTGGGTCTTCGGCAGCACTTCGGTAGCAGGTCCTTCAGTGCCGCCGAAGACCCGGAGCGAGTGAAGGACAAACCGCCGAAGACTACGAGTGCCGCCCGGTGAGAACAAGCCCCACATGTTTTTTTACGTGTTTTTTTTTTTTTTTTTTCAGTCATCCCTGCCGGGGCCCCGTCAAAACTGTTCGAATCGGGCCCCGCACTTCCTAAAGCCGGCTCTGCACTGAAGCACTAGTTTGGGTCACAAGATGCAGTTCAACTGAGTGGGGGGAGGGAGGGAAACTATTCTCAGACCTGCAAAATTCTCTAATATAGACAAGATCTTTGCCATGTGGTGACACCCTTCGTTGTCTCATTTATCCTGCAGGAGCTACTCCAGCTAGTGCTGCTGCTCAGTGTCCTGTTGCTACAAAATCATTTCTTCTGAGCCACTGCTGGGTTCCCTCCTGGTCATCACCAGGTATCAGACCAATTCATGAGTGGGACTTCACACCTGAGAGTCTCGTGGAACTAGCACCAAAAAGCCTAATGGTTTCTCCATTTCAAAGAGATACTTGCAGGACTGTTCTTACTAAGCAGATTATGATCCCATCCTTTCCTAAAAGTTCAAGTTAAGTTTACAAGTAGTTATCCTGGATACTGACTGCATCCAATATGAAAAGTGAACAATAACTGACAACTCAGGCATACTGAACATGGTGGAATCAGAAATAATTGCATTGCAAAAGATCTTAATATGACTTCTTGCATCAAGGAATCCAGAAACTGCATTATTTACACTGAAACTAGCACTGACAGTTTGGGGAATCTATGTAAATTTATGAATTCCATGTGAGTTAATGAACCCTATTGCTGACTATGACCTTCTGTGTGGGTTAAAATCTTCTACATATGGCAGAAAATAGACAATGTCTAAGAAATTGAAACAGGAACATCAAGGACTATCGACAATTGAATAGCCTTGCCCTAGCAGAACAATGGAGGCTACCAACCAAGACTATTGACTGGTTAATGCTTTATTAGATGAAATAATCATCTATGCCAGAAGCCTGTAAGAGGGAAAAGGGAGCTAACTCTTGTACATTTCTATGAGGAAAGTGTGTATAGTTAAGACATTCTTTTGCAAAGTCTGCATGTTCCTTGCTTTAACTGTCAAGTAGTCTGATGAGTTAAATCATAAACTAGAGCACTCATGAGGTGATGCTCTGAGGAGGGCATGCTTACACTATTGGGAGACTTGGGGGTCTTGTGGTCTTAAGCAACTAGGCACCGATCTCGTGACTTAGGTCAGCTGGGCCCCACATCCTAAGAATGGGTACTAGGCAGGAGTCTGTAACCCCAGGAGCATGCCTGTCTTATAGTCTAGCCTCAGATGCTACTCAGACCCAGGAGGCGTGAAGGACGCAGGATGCTAAGCTTGGTTCCAAGACAGCAGCCTGGTGTCAGATGACAAGGAAGAACTCAGCCAGGGCTGTAACTTTCCTTCATTCTTCTTGAAAAATAAGAGCTTTGATTCAAGAACGTCATGCTAAGGTCTTTTGCAATGCAGTTAAAGTACCCCTGATTGCAGCACGTTTAGTTCACATTGCATATCACAGTCAACTGAACAGGTATAAAAATAATTCACTAGTCTGGTCTAAAGTCCATCTAATACACAGTTAACACAAGTCTTCATGCACAGTGACATTATTAGTCTCCAATATTAGCTAAAACTATTCTATTTACATGAACTACTCATTCAGAGTAAGTGCTATATTCTAAACACCAGCACCCAGAGTAATATTTTTAGCCTATTACACAAGCATTCTGGACAACTAGAATCATATCAACGTTGTGCTTTGCAGTATTCCGATTATTCACCATTGAAGCCAAATTATTGCACAGAGAACATGTAAACTGATCTGAACTCTTCGTTCTCTGCCTGCACAGATTAAGCAAAGGGTACTATTTTAGGAAATGCACCTGCATTTCTCTTTTTATGAGCAGTATTTTGGACGCTAAAGTTTAGAACAAAGTACTTGGAATTAAGCAGTTCCTCAGCTTTTAAGCTGATCAACTAAAATATCTTATAAAAGTGTATCTGTATTTCAAGATGATGAGCTGTACATCCACTTTCAGAACTCAATTTTTGCTTTGTCTGTCAGCCTATGCAACCTGTCAGAGCAGCATGAAAAGGGAGAATGCGAGAAAGGGAGCGAGCATATTAAGGTAGATAACTAAGCATGCTACAGTTAGAAATTATTATTGATGTATGCAACTGACGCATCACTATCATGCACTATCAAAAGACTACGATACTATACATGTGCAGTACACGATTTAAAAATACTTTTACCTTCATTCCTAAATGCCCAGATGAAAAACTACATTAAGATGGAGTTAAGGTTAAGAGTATATATTACTATTTAGGATAAAAATATTAGAGAATATGTTGCAATTATCCCAAATTATATAACTGAATTATATAACTGCTTGTTGTCCCATAATGGATTAAACTGATTTTTAAAAACATTAAAACTTTTCTCCCAGGGTTTCCCTATGGGGCATAATTAAGGTTTCTTGGATGTGGATTTTCACACCCCTGAGCAATGTAGTTATACTGATACAAGTCTGTAGTGAAGACCTTGCCTGAGAAATTTTTGCCTACTATCTTTAGAAACACACAGTTTATTTCTCTAATCTTTTAAAATCTTTAGGTTTCAATTTATTTACTTTTCATTTAACAACACCTCGTAGATACTCAACTTCACCATTCACCCCTGGGATATTTCACACACCAACATGAGAGAAAAGTTAAAAAAAAAAAAAAAAAAAAAAAAATTAAGATGACATTTTAAAACCACAAGAGTTGGGACAGGGACTTAGGATCCGGTGCATTACCTAAAATTACTATAAACTTTAAAAAAATTATTAGATTGCCATTAATAGTACCCTTTTAACCTATCAGAAGTAGGGATACAAGCAGTAGTAAATTTGTAAGGATGGCTTAGGGCTTGTCTACACTATAAAATTAGGTTGATTTAATTTAGGTCAACCTACAGCCACAGCAGTAATTAACTCAGCTGTTGGTATCCACACTACCCTCCTTCTGTTTGCTAATTCTTTTGTGAAAACAACTGTCCTGAAGTGAATTCAGCATTCTTTCAGTCGAATACATGACTATTGAAACAATCTTTTTAGGTCAATTACTACTTTGTTTCATCCAAGGTGAAACCTGAGATATTAAAAAAATGCAGGTTTTGTTTGAATTCCTGAATGCCAGCAAGCAAGGTCAAGAGATGATACATCTTTGGAAAGTAGAAAGTAAAGTTTACAATTGTTTTTTCTTTATGTGATTCATTTTCCCATTCGGTGTTCGAGTTATAATTGAGGGAGGCAGGGAGTGTGGAAATGGAAGAGAGGTTATGGAAAGACTATTCAGCTCCTGACAACCCCCAGTTCAGTCCTGCTTCTCAAACACCTTTCCTGATATCCAGTTGTCACAGGTTTAAAACTTAACACAGCAAAAATGAACTCATTTTTCCTCCCAAACACTTGTTTCTTTCTCCCCTCTCTAACAGCCACTGTCCTCCTTGTGCAATGGGATGACAACTTATCCATTCCATGTGGGGCCCCTTCTCTCTCTTCAGTAAGTCAATCACTAAATCTTGCCAGTTTTTCCCCATTAGATTATGAAAATTGGTCCTCTTATGCAATCAGTCCAGTTTTCTCTACTCCCCTGACAAAAACCCTTAACCCATATATAATGATGTGCTATTTGCATAGCATGGGCAACAGAGCCCAGAGCATCTCACATCTTTAAGAAGTCTCAGACATTGAAGAAGGGGGAGGCATGATAGATCCCTGAAGAACTCTGCACATGAGACTCTTAAGGAAAGAGCAGCAAGTATCCATCACCATTCACTTTGTCCTGTTGGAAAATAGAGCTGCATCATCATCATCTCCTCCAGCTATGTCATGTCATGTCATTTCATTTCATTCACAGTCGTCAATCATGACAACACTAACTACCTAATTCCTATTTCATGATTTTTCAGTACGTTTTGCAACTAGCAAGTTGTACAAATTCATTTTATTTTGATGTGTTGCTTATTATCGGGGTATATGGAGGTTTTTTTTTCTTTTTAATTACACAAATTATAGTGACAAATTTTCAGGTTCTGCTTCAGGCTAAGAAACCAACAGTAGTGCTCCACCATGCTAAGTCAACTAATATACTTCATGCAGCAACACAAGAAATTTTACTATGATAAAGTACATGGCATTACACATTCAACGCATCAGAAGACAAGCAGCACAAGCCATTGAGTACGTGGGTGAGTTGTGCAGTCTAAATTCATTCCCAGCTCTTCTGTAACTTGTGGTATGACTTTAGACAAGTCTAGGGTTGCCAGGTGTCCTTTTTTTTTTTTTTTTTTTTAACCAAAATGCCCGCTCGAAAAGGGACCCTGATGGCTCCAGTCAGCACTGCTGACCCGGCCGTTAAAAGTCTGGTCAGTGGCACAGCGGGGCTAAGGCAGACTCCCTGCTTGCCCTGGCACCATGGAGCTCCCGGAAGTGACCGGCATGTCCCTGCGGCCCCTAGGACCACGTGTGATCAGGGAAGTTCCACACACTGCCCCCACCCCAAGCGCCGCCCCCGCAGCTGCCATTGTCTGGAAACCGCAGCCAATGGGAGCTGCTGGTAGGGTGACCAGATGTCCCGATTTTATAGGGACAGTCCCGATATTCGGGGCTTCATCTTATATAGATGCCTATTACTCACACCCCATCCTGATTTTTCACACTTGCTGTCTGGTCACCCTAGCTGCAGAGGCGGCGCCTGCAACGCACATTGTGAAGAGCCACCTGGCCGTGCCTCCGCCTAGGGGCCGGACATGCCAGCCGCTTCCGGGAGCAGCAGGGAGGCAGGGAGCATCACCCAGCCAGAACCCACACCCCAAACCCCCTGCCCCAGGTCGGAACCCCCTCCTGCACCCTAACTCCCTCCCAGACCCTGCACCCCACATGCCCACCCACATCCCAACACCCTACCCCAGGTCAGAACCCTCTCCCATACTCAAACGGGCTCCCAGAGCCCACAACCCAACCTCCTGCCCCAGCCCTGACCCCCTCCCAGAGCCCACACCCCAACCCAGAGCTCCCTGCTGCACCTCTCATTTCTGGCCCCACCCCAGAACCCACACCCCCAGCTGGAGCCTTCACCCCTCCCACATCCCAACCCCCTGCCCCAGCCCAGTGAAAGTGAGTGAGGGTGGGGGAGGGCAAGCAACAGAGGGAGGGAGGCTGGAGTGGAGGGCGGGACCTCAGGGGGGAGGGGAGGGGCAGGGGTGTTCAGTTTTGTGCAATTAGGAAGTTGGCAACCCTAGGCAAGTCACAATGTGGATAAAAATCAATGATTTTTTTAAAAAAATTAAAAATTTGATTTTTATTTAAATTGGATTTTTTAATTATTTAAATTACAATACGTATTCCTTTTTTAAATAAACCTGTTTAAAATTATATTTGAATATAATAAAAAATATGGTAAGGCCTAAACTTCTTACAATGTGTTAAAACATTTAAATAAAAAATATGCTGTTGCGTGTTTAATTAAATTCTAGTTACTGTCCTAATGCAGCTTGACACAAATCATGAGCAAACAGTTAATTATCTAATAAATAGAAAATGGTGAATGATATTGCTTAACACTAAAAATGTACAATTAATAAGAATCTGAAAATATTAAGCTACACAATTGCTTAAACAAATGTGTATAGTTAGTATACTCTCCAAATCTAATGTAAAGGCGCTATTTAGTTGCAAATCAACATATTTTATGGTTATGCCAACCAAAGCACCTTTTTTTAGAAAATACCTGAAGTACAAATAGAAAAGTTAAAATAGAAAATTATTTAAATCAAGGCTTTCCACTAGGTAGTTTAAATCAATCCATTCTGGCAAGTCAATCACCTTTGCACCTATAACATGGGAATAACGTACTTACTCATCTTTATAGAGTGCTTTACGACCTTTTGTGTAAAAATGCCAAGTAAAGAGTAATTACTATTTGATAAAAACAAAATCACTATTATCTTTGCTAGAAGTTGTTCAAAGGCAGTTAATGAACAACCAAGCAAAGTACTTCAGAACGTGCAACATCATCACAGCTTCGGAGAGAGCAAGCCAGTTCAAGACACTGGGTTTGGGTAAAGGTGATCAGAACTGACCATGATTAGAAAGATTACATTTACTTGAAATCCTCAGCATCAGTTTCAGCTTTTGTAGTTGCTACTTCTACTACAAAGCTAAAAACGACATGGACTGTGTCTATTTGATTTGTGAATCCCATTGCTCCTCCTATTGTCCTGACTGGCCCAAGGATTAACAACAGTATCTTTCTAGGACAAGGGTGGGCAAGCTATGGCCTCCGGATCCGGCCCACTAGCCGTTTAAATCTGGCCCTCGAGCTCCTGCTGGGGAGCAGGATTTGGAGCTTGCCCTGCTCCAGCACTCCAGCCAGGAGCAGGGTCAGGGCCGCTCCACGCAGCTCCCGGAAGCAGCAGCATGTCCCCCCTCTGACTCCTATGCATAGGGGCAGCCACGGGGCTCCGCTCCGCATGCTGCCCCCGCCCCATGTTATGCCCCCGCAGCTCCCATGGGCTGGGAAACATGGCCAATGGGAGCTGCAGGGGCAGTGCCTGCGGATGGGGCAGTGCACAGCAGAGTTGCCTGGACGTGCCTCCACATAGGTGCCAGAGAGGGGACATGCTCTTGCTTCCGGGAGCTGCTTGAGATAAGCACCACTCAGAGCCTGAACCCCTGAGCCACCCCCCGTGCCCCAACTCCCTGCCCCAGCCCAGACCCGCCCCCCCCCCGCCTCCAAACCCCAGGCCCACCCCAGAACCTGCACCCCCAGCCGGAGCCCTCACCACCACACCCCAGCCCGGAGCCCCTTCCTGTACCCTGAACTCCTCATTTCTGGCCCCATCCTAGAGTCCGCACCTACAGCCAGAGCCCACACCTCCTCCCGCACCTCAACCTCAATTTCATGAGTATTCATGGCCCACCATACTATTTCCAGGGCCAACTCCAGGCACCAGCTTAACAAACAGGTGCTTGGGGCGGCCAAGGGAGGGGGCGGCACCTGCAGCAATTCGGGGGTGGCAGGTCCCTCACTCCCTCTAGGAGCGAAGGACCTGCCGCTGAACTGCTGCCGCCGATTGCAGCTTCCCCCCCCCCCAATTGCCGCCGCCAATCGCGGCTTTTTTTTTTTTGGGGGGGGGGGGCGCGCTTGGGGCGGCAGAAATGCTGGAGCCGGCCCTGACTATTTCTATACCCAGATGTGGCCCTTGAGCCAAAAAGTTTGCCCACCCCGGTTCTAGGTGATAGGTTTGACCATACAAAGGGAGCTAGATAGACGGACCACATGAAAGGAATAGAAGCACTCTATATTTACCCACACTGATAGAGGCTAGAGACTGATCTTTCTTGAAGTGTAAAAGAAAAGTCTTTTCTTTTATGAAGCTCACAACAGTTAAGCACACCACTGTTGCTCACAGTCTCATCAAGACATTGCAAGGAATTTAACAAGAAAATGGAAGCAAAAATCAATGCAAGACAAAGTGTACTAGTCACACTTTTGTAGGTGTGATTGGGAAATATTCTCCAAATATATTCTATTTCTTATTGGACAAATGTGAACAAGCCATTTTAAACTGGGTCTCTCAACTGCAGCACAAATTAATAAGCATTTGGGAAGAGATGTCTTCATGGAGAAAAGGAATTGTTAAGGGGTCAAAATTAGAAGGAAGTGATGGTGTCACAGTGGAGCTCTAGCCAAACCCCCAATTACTGGATGTTTCCATTAGTGTGATTGGAAAATTAAAGTTAATATTGACATTTAAATTGTAATAATCAGATTTCAGATCTATCCACATCTGTATTATCCTTCTGAGCTATCAGTTCACTTTGTGTGCAGACTTTGAAAGAATGTACTGCATCACGTCAGATAAAGATGGTTGCCTTCACAGCCTAAGAGACTTCAGTACCTACATTTGGAAAATTTTGGCTTAACTTTAGGCAAATGCATATTTAGGCAACTAATAAGTGACATGTTTTTTCTAAAGGTGCTGAGGGCCACACAAATCCTACTGAAGTAAATGGGAATTGCTGGTGCTCTACACCTTTAAAAATGAGCCTATTTTCATTAAATACATATTTAGGCACCTATGTTTAATGATTTTAGCCCTATTTTTTTCTATTAAAGCTTAACTTCCCCAGAAAATGATTAGGTCACTAGAGACATGCCACCACATACTGGAGAAGTCAAATGCAGTCAATGCCTTGTCTAGAATCCTTTCATGTCCCAGTAGATCAAAATCAGAGCAATGCAGCCACTTTTACAAGCGCTTTATGGAACAGCTTACCAAGTGCCATATAACATTTTACTGTTTCAAAAATTTGGTTTATAAATTTCATGAAACATGAAGTGACAAACCCTGTGTAGAATGTTTGCAGAGCTACGGAGTATTGAATATGTTCAGCCTCTTGAGCAGTGCTGGGCAACCTGTGGCCCATCAGGGTAATCTGCTGGTGGGCCATGAGACAGTGTTTACATTGACCATCTGCAGGCACGGCCGCTCGCCGCTCCCAGTGGCCGCAGTTTGCCATTCCCGGCCAATGGGAGCTGCAGGAAGCAGTGAATGCTCCAGGGCTGGAACACCCAAAAAAAAAAAAATAGTGGATGCTCAGCACCCACCACCCACCCGCCAATCAAGGGGGAAGGAAGCAGAGTGGGGCTGAAGAGGCCGAGCAAGGTTGGGGCCATGGGGTAAGGGGCAGAGTAGGGGCGGGGCCTCAGGCGGAGTACCCACGCGAAAAGGAGAAAGTCGGCACTATATCCAGCAATAAATCATACCATGTAGGTTGTCCTTATTTCCGTCATCATTTATTTGGAGGGCTGCTGTCAATCCTCCCCCTTTCCAACCAGGTCCCAGCAGGCATTGCTGGGATGCTGCCACGCTCCGTTTGTCTGAGGCTTAGGGGAGGGGCTGGGAAAAAAAGTGAGGATTGTTTCCCCACTGTACCAGTGCAAGTCTATATCCCTATGTTCACCCTTTTTACAAGACTATGATAAATTTTCTACAAGTATGCCTTGTAAGGTATCATTTGAAAACTCATGATTTGCTATCGTTATTGTTTTAGTAAAATGTGTGACAACATTGTATGTACACTTCTAAGATACTACTGTATAACATTACTGAGACATGTTCCAAGTTTAGAAAAGCAGGAACAAACCAGTTCCTCAAAGACAAAAGGCAAACTGACGCCTCTGCCAGGGATCAACAAAATCAAATGAATTATCACCTGGTTAAGTGGCCATTCTTTGCCAGGAAAAAGGGTGTGAGAGAGAAATCTACAGTTTGGCAAAGAAACAGCTGGATGTTTCTGTCCCCCCAGACCTTCTGTCTCCTAAGCCTCATCTCAAAAAGTATAAATAATGGAGAACTGATGCCCCAAATCATCTCTCCCTTCATCTCTACTCATGGCATCGACAACACTTGAAGGACAAAGGAAACATCACTGGACAAGGGAGGGATCCTGGCAGAAAGGAATTCAACCAGTAAGACTCCTAGAACATGTACTGAGAGAGTTTTGCTTTGAATGCACTTAGCTTGTTAGATTAGGCATTAGTTGAGTTTTACTTTTTATTTCTTTGTAACCAATTCTGACTTTTATGCCTCTTTACTTGTAATCACTTAAAATCTATCTTCTTATATTTAATAAACTTGTTTCATTGTTTTATCTAAACCAGTGTGCTTGGACTGAAGTGTTTGGGAAACTCCATTTAAAATGTCGGAGAAATAACAGGATTTATGCATATCATTTTCTATTTAAAAAAATGATAGACTTTATAGGAGCTTGTATTGTCCAGGAGAGGGCTCAGCAGTATACGATACACATTTCTGGGGGAAGTCTGGGTCTGCAAATTTGCAGGTGTTCTTTTACAGTGTAATTCAAGAGTGGCTGGCTATAGCACCCTTGCAATATAGCTGGAAGTAATCTGCATGCTGAAGCGATAGTGAGATCAGGCCAGGAGCGGTCACTGTCCCAGCACCCCAGGTTGGAGAATTGAGGGAACACAGCTGTTCAACAGTCCAGATTGTACCCTGGGGATTCTCACACCCAGATGATAAGAGTCCCAAGCCCCTTTCCCCTAACTTCCTTAGGGGATGCCTCCCACAAAAATCTGTTCCAACTCTTGTTTACCCTTGAACCATCTTTCTTCTGTAATGAGTATGGGCACGGGACACCTGTTGCTGGTCTGAGATAGAAAACGTTCCTTTTGCAGTACACAGAATATAAATCCCACGCCACGCAAGGCACATATAAGGCTAGGTTTCCACATACCTGGATCCGCCCCTTCCCTTTGCACCATCCACTTTGTTCAGTGGAGTTCCCCTTCCCCCTCCTCACAATTCCTTAAGGAGACCCCTCCTTCTGTGGCCAGACAAGAGGACTCTACATCTAGTTGCAGTGAGTACATTCTTTCTATGAAGATATTTTCGCTAGTTTTGTCCATACATCAGTCACTCCAGCACCTTAGTCCTTTTGGTTGCTCTTCAAATTACTTTTGATCATCTGCTGACATCTCTAGTACTGAGGTACCTTAAAACTATACAACACATTCCTGTTGTGAACTCACTGACCAGTACCATACAGAAAGGGTTAACAATCACCTCCATGCTTCATGAAGTGAAGCTTCTGGATATGCAGCCCAGAAGTGATATTGGCATTTCTAGCATCAGATTACTGTCCACTATCACCTTTAAGTCCTTTTCATCATCACCTCTTTCCAGTTCCTCTTTCTCATGTCCAGTGTAATTTTTGGATCATTTCTCACACAGATGTATTAGCTACCATTGTTCCAAGTTCAGTCTCATTTTATTTCCTGCCAACATTTCTAACATTTTAATGGCTTTAGGTACAAGTCCCTTATAATCCTTCCAACACCCCCTTAAAGTACATGAGCAATATCCCCATTTTACAAATGGAAAAACGGAAGGTGTGCAATCAACTTTTAAGTTTAAGACAGAAAAATTATACTTTGGGGGAGTGGGAAAACCAATTCTTATAAGTAACTCCAAGGATTACTATAACAAAGATTTTTTCAGTTTATGTGATGTGTTTCACAGCACTGAGTATAGTCATTTTAACGATTATTTCTTATTGTTTCCAAAGATCTTTCACGCAGTAACAAGGATGAGAAGAGCCATAAAAAAGGAAAATGTAATTGTAAAATCACCAAAATTATCAGGGGAGCTCAGGGTCACTTGGAGTACCTGGAACTCCTTTAAATTCTCTTTTTGAAGTTAACTAGACTTTATGCTGAAGGCTACAGCAGTCAGCTTTGGAGCTGGAATCAGATTTCCTGACTCCCAGTCCTGTACTTGGACCAGTCCTCTGTCTCTCAACTATTAGTCTAGCCTCAGTATTATACCCTACTAACTTAGACCATGTCTACACTACCACTTATGTTGGCAAAACTTATGCCACTCCGCTCAGGGGTGTGAACAAAACACAGCTCTACGTCAATAGGAGAGCTTCTCCCACTGACATACCTACCGCTGCTCACTGGAGGTGGTTTGATTATGTCGACAGAAGACCTCTCTCCTGTCGGCACAAAGCGGTTACACGAGAGATCTTACAGTGGCGCAGCTGCATTAGTGCCATTGTAAGCTCTGTAGTGTAGATGTAGCCTTAATGTGTCTTGCAAATTTAGATTACTCTAATAAGCATACTCTAATAATACTCTAATGTACCAGGAGATCACAGAGGAATGTGTTTAAACTGAACCCAATACTGACTGCCCTCTGCAGCACTGCATTGGACAGAATTCTAACAACTGATCACAATCATTCCTTTGTATAGCAATAATGAAATTTAAATGATAATAAGTTTGTATTTTTAACATCCTGTTGCTTTTCCAAAACTCCATTTCACTATACTGATGGAAGTCTACAAAGATTTAGTCTGTGGAAAGATAAGAACTTACAAGTGTCTTTAAAAACTGAATATGTACAGAGCAGATCTGTAAATGCACCCTTAAGGACTACATAATAGTTCTGTTTACAAAAAAAAAAAAAAAAACACTGAACACTATCCTATGTTCCTATAGGTCTGACTGATTTGAATGAGAGGTGTTTAGAATTTTTATATTCTCCAGTAAATATACATGCTGTCTGAAGTACGGATCAACATTTGATTTTTTTAAACCTTAGATATAGTTAAGTTTTAATCATAGAATTACAGTACAATTAAATGAAATGAGACAAGCAAGGAATAGTAACAGCTGGCTAGGCACTACCATCCCACCTGTGCAGCATCATAGGAAGGAGAGCAGCACATCTGGGCCTAGCTATCAGCTACTATGAAGTCATACACATCTAACAATTACCAGACTTCTAACAATTACCAGACTTATTAAAAACTACAGTACAGTTCTACACAGGAGAGACTGGAAAAGCAGAAGCAAGCACAGCAGGTCATTCTTTTGGATTTTAAAAATAATTTTGATGAACTCTGGAGGTGCCAATGCTTCAGGTAGCACACAATACCCCAGAGGATCTTCCATACTTAAAAACCCTCACACATTTAGTAGACGTACTGAATTACCTCACTAGGACAACAAGAAAACCTAACTTTTTAGCACCGCCTCACTCAATTTTTACTAGACTGTGCTATTAAATGTATCACAAAATGCATAAGGGACACTAACCACCACCAAATTACTGAGAAGCTAACAAATTTCACAGCCTTAATAATTCTGGGGTTGGGGATGAAAACGTTTATTCAAAAACAAAATAGGATATTTGAAGAAACACTTGAGGGAGACCTCCACTGAGAACACATTGGGCTAGCATCAATATACTCAGAATACTCTTTAATTTGGTTTTATTTGTGTGGAAGGAGGTTGTTTGTTAATTTTGTCTATTTTTGCTAAAACACTCAGGGCCTGCTTGTGGCCCTGAACGTAAATGCTTAATTAGCACATTTATGAGCTATATGAAGCCCGGATGTACCAGTCAGTGGAGTTGCACCTGCAGCTCCCCACCACCACACAAAGTCATGTTTTGTAAATACATTTTTTGATAGCTGGATTTTCTACTTTAGTACAAAGTTTACAAAACTTTTTCCAAGCGTGAGGTTCTTTAGCCTATCTTTTCCTTTGCCTCACCATTCCTCATGACTTCAAGTAAAATAGTAAAGTTACTGGGTGGAGCATAGGGAGGAAAATTGCTGGTGCCCATCTTTTGGGGGGAGAAAGGGCCACTGAGACACACACACACTTTACCACCAAGGCTACCACAGGTCATCCTCAAACCCTTACCCCAAACCCTGACTCTCCCTCCTACCACCCCCCACACACATGCACAAGGGATGTCCCCAATCTCCCCCCAACACACACACTCCCCACTTTCACCCCAGGGCTGCCCCCCCCAATCAAACCCCACCTTCACCCCAGGACTATCCTCTCCCTTCTTCCCTCCTACTGCCCCCCACCTTCACACCCTGGCTCTCTCCCTCCCACTGCCCCCCACACACAACCAACCTCACCTTCACACCCCGCTTGTCGTACCTCCCCTACACACACACAAACACAGAGTCATCGCCAGCTCTCCCATCGCACCCGGACTCACCCCACAACTGCCCCTTCCCCCCAAGCCGCGCTCCCTGGCGTATGTTGGGGGATTTCTGGGCATTCCCACTGGCAGGGGGCGCGGCAACCAGCACCGCCCAGCCCCGCTGTCACCACCAACCCCTGCCCCCAGGGGCCACAGACAACCACAGCCTCCCCCGCGGCGCGAAGCTGCAGGGTCGAGATGGTGCCCCAGGAGCCTGCGGCCGGGCATCAGGGTCGCGGGGGAACACACGCAGGGACTCACGGCACCGCTGCCGCCCCCGGCTCCCCATCGCCCCAGGAGAGCCAGGGGACCGAGCCAGGAGCGCCCGCCCCGTACCAGCGCCACCTCCCCTCTTACCCGTCCTTGCGCCGCGCTTTGTAGACGTGCCCGTAGGTGCCTCTCCCCACTTTGCAGCCCTCGTACTCGAACAGATCCTCCACCCGCTCGCGCTCGGCCGCCAGCTTGGATTTGAACTCGTAGTCCATGGCTCACCCATGGGGGAGGGGGGCGCGGCGGGATCAGCGCCCCCAGCGCCGGGAACCCCCTCCCTGCACCATTTCCTTGTTTTGGGTTGCGGTGTGGTTTTTTTGTGTTTTGTTTTGTTTTGGTTTTTTTGGTCCCCTCCGCCGCCACCCGCTTCAACTGGGGCGACTCAGCGTCGCGCGGGGCATTCTGGGACTGGTAGTGCAGCTGGCGGCGCGGGTCCAAGGGCCCCCGCCGGCAGGTAGCGGCATGCGAACTACATTTCCCAGCATGCCCCGTAACACCCAGTTCTTGTCAGCGCCTGCGCTCCCTGAGCTGCTGAGCGTTTCAGCGGGCGCTGGGAAGTTGCTGACTCTTCACTTTGCCCGACTGAGGGGGGAGCAGCGGCTATATGGGGTCGGGGGGAGACCGTGCGCCATACCTCCGCCGCAGCTGCCGCCTCAGCCCTTCGGCTATGGGGGGGAGGAGAGGGACGCTGGTGTGCCTGGAACTTGTTTATTTCTTGAGCTGCCACTCAAGCGTTGGCCCCGCCCCCCCTTCACTGTTTTTCCCGATTGGCCAAGGCTAATCCCGCCCAGTCGCTCCTGGGCCACGGGCGTAGCCGGGAGTGGCTGTCCTGCTCGTCAGTCAGCGGCCCTGGCGCGCTCTGTTGGGGCGGAGCTGTCTATGGACAGAGCGGTTGGAGGCTGGGGCAGCGCGGAGCGGGATCTGCTTTCAGTGTTGCACTGCCGCCCACGGCTCGGCAACGTGCCCCGCAAGGTGGCGTTGCCTGGAGGGGGCCGGTGACGGCTCGGAGCGGCCGGGGAGGGGGTGGAGCTGAGGGTGCAGCTGTCCCTTCCTCGAGGGGTCAGAGGCGGAGAGCGCTGCCCCTCCCTGGGTACACCCTCCCGCCCGCACGCCCCTTTGCTTCACAGCCAGGGGATCTGTCACCCTCGGCCCCCAATAAGGTGCGGGCAGAAGAGGGTAGTGCTTTGGTTTCCTTCCCTACCAGGGCAAGAGGGCAAGAGATCTGAAGGTGTCCACTTAAATCCTGCATTGCACTCTGATATTGCGCTAGGGCAGGACCGTGGCTTCAGGGAGTGTTGCAAAACCAAAGGCTTGCCCAGAACTCGTTGCACAGAGGTGAACCTATATTGCCGGCCAGCCCATGGCGGTGGGAGTGAGACACCATGCGCACTTCTGACTCACCATCGCCCTGACAACATCCCCAGGAGGCTACTGCACTGTAAATGGAAACATCTAGTCACAAATCAGTCTTAAGCATGATTATCAAGAGAAGGGTTACATCCTTCTGTCCTAGGCTTGGTGTACATTTAAGTTGCGTTGGAATAGCTACTTCAGTTAGGGGTGTGAAAAAAATACACCCCTGATAGCCATAGCTATGCTGACAAAACCCCCAGTGTAGGCACAACTATGTTGACAGAAGATGGTGTCTGTCGAAATAACCAGTGTCATTCAGGGAGGTGGTGTTCCTACAACAAATCTGTTGTTCTAGACTGCATCTACACAACAGAGCTGCGCTGGCATAGTTATACCTAGGGCCCTACCAAATTCTCAGCCGTGAAAAATCCATCACAGACCGTGAAATCTGGTCTTTTGTGTGCTTTTACCCTATACAATAAAGATTCCACATGGGGAGACAAGTGTTTTTCAAACTGGGAGTCCTGACCCAGAAGCCAGTTGCAGGGGGATTGCAAGGTTATTGTAGGAGGGTCATGGTATTGCCACCCTTACTTCTGAACTGCCTTCAAAGCTGGGTGGCTGGAGAGCGGTGGCTGCTGGCTGGGTACCCAGCTCTGAAGGCAGCAGCACAGAAGTAAGGGTAGCAATACCATACATGCCATCCTTACTTTTGCACTGCTGCTGGCAGTGGCACTACCTTCTGAGCTGGGCTTCTGGAGAGCAGCTGCCGATCTCCGGCCACCAGCTCGGACAGCAATGGCACCGCCAGCAACAGCGCAGAAATAAGGGTCGCAATACCATGATCCCCCTATAATAAATTTGTGACCCCACTCCCACTACTCCTTTTTGCGTCAGGATCCCTACAATAACAACACCTTGACATTTCAGATTTAAATATCTGAAATAATGAAATTTATTATTTTTAAAATCCTATGACGGTGAAATTGACCAAAATGCACCGTGAATTTGGTAGGGCACCAGTTATACTGATACAGGCTCCATAAGGTATACATATTCTCAATTCCCATTTCTATTTTGAAATTGATATTTACTATAGATTTATCATTTAAGGCTGAAACTAGGGATGGTTTGAAGTATTCTGAACTGGGTAAGGTTTACCCTAGGTTTTAGGTTGAATCTGGGTCCAACAGCACCACCACGTCTCAAGCTGTTCTCAGAAGATTAGTGGTATATGGGCACATTTAAACATTTTTTTAAAAAGGAGACCCCATTTTGGCTTTATTTTTTATCTGAAAATCAGTGCCATAAGGACTTCGCTCTGTCAACAATGTCAGCCTCTATCATCAATTCTCCCATTATGCATGGAAAAAACTCCCCATCAAATCCATAAAGCTACCACCTTATCCTCAATTCACTTTTGCCTTGACACCTACAAAACACTGACAGTTAGGTGATGTGGGCTAGGCACAGCCAGTGGTTAACTCAGACTATTGGCTAATATGCAAAACATGCTTGTTTTACTTTTACCTTGTCATCCCAGAAATATCCTTTGTTCAATTAATCTACTTGTTGCTGCTTATTATAAACAAAGACTGAGTTCATTGGGCAGGGACTGTTTTCTTATTACTCATGTAGCAAGATATGGACCCAAGTCTTGATGTGGGCTTTTTGGTGCTTTTGTAATGTCAATTAATTCTAAACAATGTGAAAACGTAACTTCATACCCAGGCCAATATCAGTCCTTAATATATTGGGCCTACAGAGGAGTCCTCTAGCAGACATCATGAAGACTAAGTGTTGAAGTTCTAGAGAGTAAATTACTTTGAGCTCTCAAATATTTTAAATACTTTATTAATTTTTGAAATGTTGTTCTGCTTATTTTGAAGCTTCTTTCCCTTGTTTGGAGGCCTCCATGACTTAGTATTTGGGGCTGAGGTAAGTAGAAGAAATTTGACTTAATTGGAACCTTTAAGTCAAATTTTGTATAGTGGTTAGTGTTTGGATTCAAATCCTGCATCTGATTGGTATAGCCAGAAAATCATAAAGGACTATAAAAGTCATGACAAGAAGCATGTATCTGAAGTGGCAAAGGGAAACCATAATTATTCTAACATGATTTTTTTTTTTTTAAGAAAGGTACATGAGTCAGCTTTTCTTCTGCCATAGCTCCAAGTACTTGTGAATCAGAATTATCTGATACCCTGCCTTCTCACTATGCAAGCTTCTCTAATGGTGGATGCTGTCCTAAGCAGGGATTTATTTGCAGATACTGGTAAATGAAAATTCATAAGGCCTGATCTTGAGCTGTTACATTGCTATTTTGCCCAATGAGAGGTATCAATCCAATGTTAACCAATATCATTAAATAAAATTACATACTTCAGAAGTGTTAATAAAAATAAAACCATTACAGAGTTATCCTCTGTGGTCAAAATAATGCTTCAGTATTTCCCATTTCTCACATTTTCCCCCCATCCTAAACTTCTGTCATCTTCCTAACTAAGATGACAGCAACTCCAACTTCTCCACCATAATTTATCTCCCATCTGAAATCCCAGCTGTCTTTTTTATCATCTTTGTTTCCCTTTCCAAACACTCCCCACCTCCTCCTGCCCCCACTTTTCTCTGACAGTATTTCACCAGTTTCTTCTGAGAAAAATTGACAAGAATGCAACAAGACTTCACCTTTTTCTCACCTTTCCTTCCCCTCCTACAACTGATTTTTCCCTGTCACTGATACAGAAGTTTGTCTGCTCATAACCTCTAGCATTTTCATTGACCCCATTCCACCTCTTGATCTCTATTGCACCCACTCTCATCTCCTCCTTTATCCTTCTCCTTAACCTCTCGCTCTTCCCCGGTTCTCTCTCCTCATAATACAAGCATGCTTCAGTCTCTCCCATCTTAAATCATCCCACCTTTGACCCACTTTTCTCTCCAACTGACATCCCTCTCCCTTTTATCTGTTGCCTCATTAAATGTACTGTCTATAATAGCTGTCTGGAATTTCTCTCCAAATCCATCCTAGACCCTTTCCAATCTAGCCTCTACCCCTTGCACTCCAATGAAATGCCTCACTAAAGCTTTTAAACTCAGAACCAGTACTCCATCTTCACTCACCTCAACCTATCAGCTGTCGTTGACACCACTTATGGTGCTCTTTTGATATCTTATTCTCCCTTGGCTTCCATGACTCAGTCCTCTCCTGGTCCTCCTCCTGCATCTCTAATCACTTCTTCAGCATGTTCTTCAGAGGATCCTCTTGACTCCCCACTCCAACACTCTGTAGGGGGGTGGGAGCAGAAGGCTTCACTTTTCACAAAAGAGAAGGATCCCCTTCTCTTTTCCCTCTATACCTTATGTCTGCATAAACTAATCTGCAAACAGAAATTCAACTCAGCTCTATGCTGAGAGCGCACAGATCCACTTCTTTTCTATACCTGTCTCTTTCTATCCAAACTGAAGCCTCAGTCTGTCTCTGACATTTCCTTGTGCATATGCAGCCATTAGGTTAAACTCAGCATGGCCAAAATAGAACTCCTAATCTTCCAATTCCTCTTTTCTCAGGGAATGTACAACACCTCCATCCTCCCTGTCTCTCAGGCCCAGAACATTCAACTTTGCATTCTTTCTAAATCCTTACATCATGGTTGTGTCAATCTAGGTCAAATCTTATGCAGAAAAAATTCTAAAATACTGCCTTTCCTATCCACCTACACAACTGAAACTCTCATTATCAAGGACCTCATTATCTCAGGCTATATCTAAGCTACAGTGGCACAGCCATGCTGAGAGCAGTGGCACAGCCATGCTGAGAGCAGTGGCACAGCCATGGGTGGTGCGTGCACCCTCCATTCAGGGAGGCTAGGCCCCTGCCCTGCCACTTCCACCCAAGGCCCCTCCCCCCCTTCTGCCCCGCCTCCCTTCTGCCCCTCCCCCCTGCTCTCACCAGTCAGCCTGCTGGTGCAGCTCCGCACCCCAGCTGGCACCCAGACCAGAACCTGGTCTGGTCTGAACCTGGACTGGCCCACTGGCACTAAGAGCAGTCTGGAGGAGCCCCACAGGACTGTGGCAGGGAGTATTAGAGGAGGTTTCAGGAGGCTTAGCCTCCCCCAGCCTCCATTACCTGCCACCCATGGACACAGCTGCACTGATGCAGCTGTGCTGCTGTAGCACTTTTGGTGAAGACGTTCTAAGTCAACAGGAGAGAGCTCTCCCGTAGGCTTAATAACTCCTGCCTCCATGAGAGGAGGTAGCTATGTTGGTGGGAGAAGCACCCCTGATGACATAGCGCTTTCCACACCGGCTTTTAGGTTGATATAACTTACGTCACTCATGGGTGTGCATTATTCACACCCTGAGTGACGTAAATTAGACTGAAGTAATTTGCAGTGTAGACATAGCCTGTTATCACAATGTCCTTTTCTCTGGCCTTGACAAATGAGGGCTTGCCTTAGCTAAATCCATTCCAGATGCTGCTGCAAAGATCATTTCCCTAGCTTGTCATCCCTCTTTGCATCACTAGACTGGTTCCACATTCCTTGTTGCATCAAACAAATTAGTCTTCATTTTCAAGGCCCTCCTTGCATCTTAACTTCCTTCTACTCCCTTCAGGGAAAGAATTGATCGTATCTGCCAACCCTATGAAAGGAGGAATGATTTAAAATCTTTAATGTTGGAACAGAAATAAAATCACACCTTTGAAATACAGGTAATTAAATAGATGAGGCTAGAACCAGACAAGACTCAAACTTTTAAAGTGTAAGATTTTTTAAAAGGTGAATTAAAATGTCTAAGAAAGCCAAGAACCTGTTTAAGACTCCAAATCATTAAGAAGCTAAGTGAAGATCTACTATATTTACTTGCAAATTTTTAATCAAAAATTCAGTTCTTAGCTGCCAAGACCTAAGATCTGGGTGCATTGTTTTCCCTGCAACAAAATCTTAAAGCAAGTGATCTCCTGGACTCTTGAAGAGACAGTATCTTTACCTCAGGTTCTGGTAGGTAAAAAGGCTTAATAATAACACTATATTTGAAATTTGTGAGCCTAATATACATGTATTCTGTTGAACTTGGATCATAAATCAATTTTTAAAAGCATTTCAGATCACCTATCGGCAGGAGCGCCGCCAGCTTTTTTGTCGCCCTAGGCAGCGGAAGGTCCCGCCCCCAAAATGCCGCCCCCAGAGGCGGTGGAAGGTTCCGCCCCCGAAATACCACCAACGACCGGGGTGGCCGAAGATCTGGTTGCTGCGGTCACTGCCCCCCGAATGTTAGCACCCTAGGCGACCGCCTAGGTTGCCTAATGGGTGGCGCCGGCCCTGCCTACTGGTAGTCTTAAGTAAAGCTGTAACTTTGAGTAGTGCCCTACATGTAACAGGGCTGCTCTCTCAGGCAATAGCTCTACAATTGAGGAAAGGCATTAACATTCCAGAGCTGGCTCAGTCTTTCTCTGGACCTTCACTTCTGTTCACTCAGAGGAGTTCATCTTAGCCTGTCTGACTGGAGACAAGTTGATGAGGGTGGGGAAAAAGAAGAAAAGTTATCCATTTGGATGAATACAGATAGGTTTAGGCAGCTAGAGATGAGCCACAAGGGACCCTCTTCTTTCCCCTTTTCTCCTAGAGGCACAAAGCAGTTTTACACAAGATGGAGAATCTCTGAGTGACAGCCAATGGGAATGGAGGGAAGACTGTTGAAGAATTGCCTTGTGTCCTGGGGCAATATTATTTCCAATGCTTTTTCATGCTAGGAATATGCTAGTAACACGCAGCTCTTAGAAGTTTCTCAGTTTTACTAAATTGGTATTTTCTCTATGCTTTCTGTCTCAACTGGGTCTATTTCCATGTTTTCTAAGCCAGTTAGAAGCGAAATGGCTTTAATATTTTTAAAATACCGTTCTTTTCTTTTTCCTTCTGTTGATGTATAAAGGTGGCCTAAATGTCACACAAAACCTCCAGAGCATGCATTTTTTCTTCTTAATTCTTACCTCAGGAATTCATTTAGATCAGGAATGCCAAATTGGCTGACTCCAAGAATATTTGTTATACACTCTAACATCTTAACTAGAGATGCAAAGATGTTGCTTTGGAATAAATAATTCATTTTTAACAAAGTGTTAAGTCACAGAAGCTAAACACAAAAAGTATTAAACAGTCTTACTATAAACCCCTTTCTTTCTCAAAAAGAACAGGAGTACTTGTGGCACCTTAGAGACTAACAAATTTATTTAGTTAGTCTCTAAGGTGCCACAAGTACTCCTGTTCTTTTTGTGGATACAGACTAACACGGCTGCTACTCTGAAACCTTTCTTTCTCAGTTGCTCAGCTTTCATTCTCTTGGTGATTTCACTAATTCTTTATTCATCATAGTTTTCCAAGGCAGACAAGACATGTATTTCTAAGACCAAAGCCGCCTTTTAAACATTTTTAGACCTTGTTTATGCAAAATGAGGGGGAAAGGACATAAGCCAAATTATTCCCCTTTGCAGGTTGCCTTTAGAATATGCTAACTTTTTCTTTGCAGTTTGCTCTAACTTCCTTCCTTCCCTTATTGTCTAGATAAATTTATCAAACGTTACACTCTGTTTCTATATAATTATCAGGGAAGAGCAAAAAGTTCTTATCTCTTCTTTAACCTTCCTTAACCCACAGTCTCCCACAAATGGAGGCTGCATGATCTCTGTTGCTTCATTCTTAGTTGGCTGATCCCTAACTGGAGCATTCATTTGCCTATTAGGTTCAGCAAGGGAACAGTTTCTCTTCTGACTCTTAAAGGGCCAGAAGCAGCCTTTTCCCAACAACTTTGCTAAACCTAACAGGGCATTGCATTGGTTAGGATATAAAATACTTATTTTAAAAGTTTATTTCAGTTAGACTCAAAATGAGGCTGCCTTTTTTGAAGAGTAGAAAAAGATTCCTCTCTTGCAGTTTAAGGAAGTATGGCGTATATAATGGAAACCACAGAGGGGGAAGAGGCATCACAGGAGGAGGAGTTTATAAGAGGTCTCTGCAGGTGTATGTCTTCAAATAGAAGTGCTGCTAAAGCACATAGAGGTTCACTTAAGAAACTAAGTCATATAAACATATTGGAAATTTTTTCTGGGAGGTATAATAAATATATCTGGGGTCTTCATGGGTGCTTGCCTGAAAGTTTCAGGAGTCTCTGCAGTGAGGTGGGGCATCATACCATAGGTTTTTCAAGAGATTTTTTACTCTATTCCAGGTCCAGCACTTCAAGGCTTGGCAGTTCATAGCCCTGGTGGTACCTCTGGGCTTGTCCTGTCAGTTAAAAAAGTAAAAAATTGCTTGAGCCCAATCATCTAATTGCTGGAGCATCGTCACCTCTTTCATTACAAATTAAACACTGCCCATACTTACATCAGCTGCAAAATCTGAAAGGGGAGTACAGCAGAATCAAGTGGCATAAGTTCACATGTCTTAGGGTATGTCTACACTACAAAATTAGGTCAAATTTATAGAAGCCGGTTTTATAGATATCGGTTTTATACAGTCGATTGTGTGTCTCCCCACATAAAATGCTCTAAGTGCATGAAGCCGGTGGACCGCGTCCACAGTACCGAGGCTAGTGTCGACTTCTGGAGCGTTGCACTGTGGGTAGCTGTCCCACAGTTCCCGCAGTCTCTGCCGCCCATTGGAATTCTGGGTTGAGATCCCAATGCCTGATGATGCAAAACAGTGTCGCGGGGGGTTCTGGGTACATGCCATCAGGCCCCTCCCCCTCCGTCAGAGCAACGGCAGACAATCGATTCGCGCCTTTTTACCTGGGTTACCTGTGCAGACAACATACCACGGCAAGCATGGAGCCCGCTCAGCTCAGCTCACCGTCACCATACGTCATCTGGGTGCTGGCAGATGTGGTACTGCATTGCTACACAGCAGCAGCTAATTGCCTTTTGGCAGTAGACAGTGCAGTATGACTGGTAGCCTTCATCGGCTATCTGGGTGCTGGCAGACGTGGGGCTGCATTGCTACACAGCAGCAGCCCCTTGCCTTTTGACAGTAGATGGTGTATTACGACTGGTATCCGTCGTCGTCGTACTCCAGTTCAATCATAGGCACTTGGGCAGACATGCTTTGTCTCCTGGAGACTCAGTCCTATTGAACCATCTTGACGACGATGGCTAGCAGTCATAGTACAGTATCTTCTGCCAAGAACCCAGAAGATGCTGAGGGCTATCAGTCATGCTGCACCGTCTGCTGCCAGCTTAAGATATAAAATTAGATGGACCAGATTTGTTCTGTATTCATTTGCTTCCCCCTCCCTCCGTGAAATCAACGGCCTGCTAAACCCAGGGTTTTGAGTTCAATCTTTGGGGGGGCCATTCTGTGTGACAGTTGTTTGTGTTTCTCTCTGATGCACAGCCACCTTTGTTGATTTTAATTTCCTGTACCTGTACGCCATGTCGTCAGTCGCCCCTCCCTCCCTCCGTCAGTTTCGCGCCTTTTTTCAGACCAGACGCCATAGCACTGGGATCATGGAGCCCGCTCAGATCACCGTGGAAATTATGAGCATTATGAACACCATGCGCATTTTCCTGGAGTATATGCAGAGCCAGGACATGCCAAAGCAAAACCAGGACCAGCCAATGAGGCAATTGCAGCGCGGCGACAAGAATGATGAGGAAATTGACGTGGACACAGCCCTCACACAAGGTACGGGCCCCAGCAATGTGCAAATCATGGTGTTACTGGGGCAGGTTCATGCTGTGGAACGCCGATTCTGGGCCCAGGAAACAAGCACAGACTGGTGGGACCGCATCGTGTTGCAGGTCTGGGATGATTCCCAGTGGCTGCGAAACTTTCGCATGCGTAAGGGCACTTTCATGGAACTTTGTGAATTGCTTTCCCCTGCCCTGAAGCGCCAGAATACCAGGATGAGAGCAGCCTTCACAGTTGAGAAGCGAGTGGCAATAGCCCTGTAGAAGCTTGCAACACCAGACAGCTACTGGTCAGTCGGGAATCAATTTGGAGTGAGCAAATCTACTGTGGGGGCTGCTGTGATCCAAGTTGCTAGGGCAATCAAAGATCTGGTGATATCAAGGGTAGTGACTCTGGGAAACGTGCAGGCCATAGTGGATGGCTTTGCTGCAATGGGATTCCCAAACTGTGGTGGGGCGATAGACGGAACCCATATCCCTATCTTGGCACCGGAGCACCAAGCCACCGAGTACATAAACCGCAAGGGGTACTTTTCAATGCTGCTGAAAGCCCTGGTGGATCACAAGGGACGTTTCACCAACATCAACGTGGGATGGCCGAGAAAGGTACATGATGCTTGCGTCTTCAGGCACTCTGGTCTGTTTCGAAAGCTGGAGGAAGGGACTTTCTTCCCGGACCAGAAAATAACCGTTGGGGATGTTGAAATGCCTATCGTGATCCTTGGGGACCCAGCCTACCCCTTAATGCCATGGCTCATGAAGCCGTACACAAGCAGCCTGGACAGTAGTCAGGACCTGTTCAACTACAGGCTGAGCAAGTGCCGAATGGTGGTGGAATGTGCATTTGGATGTTTAAAAGCGCGCTGGCGCAGCTTACTGACTCACTCAGACCTCAGCGAAAAGAATATCCCCATTGTTATTGCTGCTTGCTGTGCACTCCACAACATCTGTGAGAGTAAGGGGAAGACATTTATGGCGGGGTGGGAGGTTGAGGCAAATCGCCTGGCCGCTGATTACGCGCAGCCAGACACCAGGGTGGTTAGAAGAGCACAGCAGGGCGCGGTGTGCATCAGAGAAGCTTTGAAAACGAGTTTTGTGACTGGCCAGGCTACGGTGTGAAACTTCTGTTTGTTTCTCCTTGATGAACCCGCCGCCCCCCCCCCACTCGGTTCACTCTACTTCCCTGTAAACCAACCACCCCAGCCTCCACTCCCGCCTTCGAGCAATAAAGTCATTGTTACTTCACATTCATGCATTCTTTATTAATTCATCACACAACTAGGGGGATAATAGCCAAGGTAGCCTGAGAGGGGTGGGGGAGAAGGAAAGGAAAAGGACACACTGCAGTTTAAAACTTTAACTCTTATTGAAAGCCAGCCTTCTGATGCTCGGGCAATCATCTGGGGTGGAGTGACTGGGTGGCCGGAGGCCCCCCCACCATGTTCTTGGGCGTCTGGGTGAGGAGGCAGTGGGACTTGGGGAGAAGGGCTGTTGGTTACACAGGGGCTGTAGTGGCAGTCTCTGCTCCTGCTGCCTTTCCTGCAGCTCAACTATACGCTGGAGCATATCAGTTTGATGCTCCAGCAGCCGGAGCATCGACTCTTGCCTTCTGTCTGCAAGCTGACGCCACCTATCATCTTCAGCCCACCACTTGCTCTGTTCATCCCGCGATTCAGCCCGCCACCTCTCCTCTCGTTCATATTGTGCTTTTCTGTAGTCTGACATTGACTGCCTCCACGCATTCTGCTGTGCTCTTTCACCGTGGGAGGACATCTGGAGCTCTGTGAACATATCATCCCGAGTCCGCCGTTTTCTGCTTCTAATCTTTGCTAGCCTCTGCAAAGGAGAAACATTTGCAGCTGGTGGAGGACAAGGGAGAGGTGGTTAAAAAAGACACATTTTAGAGAACAATGGGTACACTCTTTCACATTAAATTTTGCTGTTCACATTACACAGCACATGTGCTTTCGTTACAAGGTCGCATTTTTCCTCTTATATTGAGGGCCTGCCGGTTTGGTGTGAGAGATCACTCAGGCGGTGCCAGGCAACAGAATTCGGCTTGCAGGCAGCCATGGTAAGCCACAGTCTTTTGGCTTTTTTAACCCTCATAACCTGTGGGAATGGCTTCAAACAGTAGCGCCCTCATTTCCCATACCAAGGACCTGTTGGGTTGGCCATTTAAAATGGGTTTGCAATGTAAAAGGAGGGGCTGGGGTTTCCAGGTTAACATGCAGCACAAACCCAACTACCCACCTCCCCACCCCCACAATTCTCTGGGATGATCCCTTCACCCCTCCCCCCCGCCACCGCGTGGCTAACAGCAGGGAACATTTCTGTTCAGCTGAGCAGGAATGGAAACCTCTGAATGCCCTCTTAATAAAATCACCCCATTTCAACCAGGTGACCGTGAATGATATCACTCTCTTGAGGATAACAAAGAGAGATAAGGAATGGATGTTGTCTGCATGCCAGCAAACACCTGGACCATACGCTGCCATGCTTTGTTATGCAATGATTCCAGACTATGTGCTACTGGCCTGGCATGGTAAAGTGTCCTACCATGGCGGACGGGATAAGGCAGCCCTCCCCAGAAACCCCCTTTGCAAAGGCTTTGGGAGTACATGAAGGAGAGCTTTCTGGAGATGTCCCTGGAGGATTTCCGCTCCATCCCCATACACGTTAACAGACTTTTCCGGTAGCTGTACTGGCCGCGATTGCCAGGGCAAATTAATCATTAATCATTAAACACGCTTGCTTTTAAACCATGTGTAATATTTACAAAGGTACACTCACCAGAGGTCCCTTGTGTGCCCTCAGGGTCTGGGAGCACGCCTTGGGTGAGTTTGGGGGTTACTGATTCCAGGTCCAGGGTGATAAACATATCCTGGCTGTTGGGGAAATCGGTTTCTCTGCTTCCTTGCTGTGAGCTATCTTCATTGTCTTCATCATCATCATCATCTTCCGCGTACCCCGAACCCGCTTCCCTGTTGCATGTTTCTCCATTGATGGAGTCAAAGCACACGGTTGGGGTAGTGGTGGCTGCACCCCCTAGAATGGCATGCAGCTCCACGTAGAAGCAGCATGTTTGCGGCTCTGCCCCAGACCTTCCATTTGCCTCTCTGGCTTTGTGGTAGGCTTGCGTTAGCTCCTTAATTTTCACGCGGCACTGCTGTGCGTCCCTGTTATGGCCTCTGTCCTTCATGGCCTTTGAGACCTTTTCTAATATTTTGCCATTTCGTTTACTGATACGGAGTTCAGCTAGCACTGATTCGTCTCCCCATATGGCAAGCAGATCCCGTACCTCCTGTTCTGTCCATGCTGGAGCTCTTTTGCAATCCTGGGACTCCATCATAGTTACCTGTGCTGATGAGCTCTGCGTGGTCTCCTGTGCTCTCCACGCTGGGCAAACAGGAAATGAAATTCAAAAGTTTGCGTGGCTTTTCCTGTCTATCTGGTCACTGCATTTGAGTTGAGAGTGCTGTCCAGAGCGGTCACAATGAAGCACTGTGGGATAGCTCCTGGAGGCCAATAACGTCGAATTCCATCCACACTACCCCAAATCCGACCCGCAAAGGCCGATTTTAGCGCTAATCCCCTCGTCGGAGGTGGAGTAAAGAAACCGGTTTAAAGGGCCCTTTAAGTCGAAAGAAAGGACTTCGTCGTGTGGACGTGTCCAGGCTTAATTCGATTTAACCCTGCTAAAGTCGACCTAAACTCGTAGTGTAGACCAGGCCTTATTTAAATTGTAAACTTGTCAGCGTTACAAAGGAAAAACTAGTTTGTGTCAGTGAGTTTTAACATTAATGTTTTTAATTTAAAAAATTTCACTTCTGTAGCATCTTCCATCCAAGGGTCTCTATGTCCCTTACAGCCATTAACTAATTTAACCTCAAAATACCCTTGTGATGTAGAAAAGTATTAGAGCCTCATTTTATAGGTATGGAAAGTGAAGCACAGAATTTAAGTGACTTGCCAAGGATCTTACAATGAGAGTGCACACTAGGAATGGAACCCAGGAGTCTTGACTTCTGCTCCCATGATCTAGCCACTGGCCTACATTGGCTTTTAATTCACTTATTGTTATAAGTATCATAATAAAAATAGAAACTTTGTGCTGTTTTTCTGGGGAATGATCCAGTACTCTGGCCTGAACATAGGAGGTTCTGCCTTTGGTGAACTTCTTTATTCTGGGGGTGAGAAAAACAAAGTGTTACCTCATAAAACAGCACAAGGATCTTGTAGGCAAAATATTCCTTGTCCCTGGACTAACAGAAAGCTAAGGCTAAAGGACAAATCACAAAGACAAGGTAAATCAGAGGAAAGAGTTAAATATCCAGTTATGGAAACAGTGGGGCACAGTAAAGTTACATCGGAATCATTACAGATAAAAGCAAGCAGTTGTCTCATTGGGTTGAACACTATTCAGAACTATACACACAAGAAAGAAATATCACCAGCGAATCACTGGACCAAATACCAACTCTACAGGTCATGCCAGAGCTAGATGTGTAGCCCACTGTAGAAGAGCTAAGCAAGGTCATAGATTTGCTATCAAGTGGCAAGGCTCCTGGAAAAGATGGCATCCAAGCAGAAATCCTCAAGTGTGAGAAAGACAGCCTACTACCTTATCTTCATTAACTGCTACTTAAATGCTGGAAAGAGATGCATGACGCAAACATCATCACTTTGTATAAAAACAAAGGTGAAAAGGGAGACTGCAACAACTACAGGGCTATCTTGCTCCTAAGTGTAGCAGGAAAAGCTTTCACAAAAGTCATCTTAGTGCACCTACAACAGCTGGCGAATCATGTCTACCCTGAATCACAGTGTGGATTCAGGGCTGGAGGATCAACTATAGATATGATATTTTCTCTGCCTCAACTCAAAGAAAAGTGTAGAGAGCAAAACCGACGATTGTACATCACCTTTGTGGACATAACCAAAGCATTCAATAGAGTTAGCAGAGCAAGTCTATTTGCAATACTAGAAAAGACAGGATGACCACCAACCCTGTTAAGTCTTATACGTTCATTCCACAACAACATGAAAGCAACTGTCCAGTTTGATTGGTCCTCTTTGGACAGCTTTGAGATGAAAAGCGGAGTGAAGCAAAGATGTGTTCTTGCCCCTACACTTTTTGGAATCTTCTTCTTGGTACTCTTGAACTGTGCGTTTAAGGACATGAAAGATGGAGTGTATCTCCACACAAGATCAGATGGGAAACTCTTCAACCTACCCCAACTTAAGTCAAAGACCAAAGTCAAAAGGTGCTAATCAGCGAACTTCTATTTGCTGATGATGCTGCCCTCATAGTCCACAATGAATATCTACTACAAGAACTCATGGATCCCTTTCAATTGCCTATCAGGCATTTGCTCTCACCATCGGCATAAAAAAACCAGTTGTATTAGGACATGAGGTTCCACAAGATCCTTCAATTACCTTAAAAACAAACCAGATAGAAGTAGTCCAAAAGTTCAGCGATTTAGGTTCTATAGTAACCACCAACTTCTCACTGAATGAAGAACTAAATGTTCACATTGGAAAGGCTGCCACCACCTTTAGCAGACTAACTAAAAGAGCATGGAACAACTCAAAGCTTACCATCAAGACCAAAATGCTAGTGTACCAAGTTTGCGTCCTCAGCACTCTCATGTATACTGGGGAAACATGGACAACTTATGCTCATCAAGAGAAAGGTTAAACAGTTTCCACGTTGTTTATGCCACATACTCAACACCAAATGACAAGATAAAGTCACCAAAGCAGAGGTTCTTCAAAGGACAAATTTACCTAGTGTGACACCCCTGCTCAAGCAAAGATGACTGCACTGGCTGGGCCATCTGAGTAGGTTGGAAGATGTATACCCAAGGACATGCTATATGGAGAGCTATTAGAGAGAACAAGAACAACAGGATGTCCCAAGCTTCACTATAAAAACACATGCAAGCGAGATATGAAGGAATTTGGAATTGATCCTGACCAATGGGAAATCTTGGCAAGTGATGGTAAAAGGTGGTGCCATCATCTCCATCAGGGTATCAAAGTCCATGAGAGAAGCTGGCTCCTACAGCATAAAGAGAAAAGAGCCCATAGGAAGCAAGCAGCTCCCAACCGAGATACATGCATTTGCCAGGGCGGAAAAAAAATTAGTGGCCCCAATCTTGTAAAGTGACAAAAGTGAGAGCTTGTCTACACACAGAAATAGCACTGGTTTAACTTAAATCAGGTTACTTAAACCATTGTAGCTTTTGAGTGTGGACGCTCTTGTGTGAAATTAACACTGGTTATATCTGTTTAGCATGTGCCTGTTTACTGACACAAGTTAAACCGGAGTAAGCCTGGTTTAAACTGATCTAAAGGCTTATCTACACACCATTTTTGTACCACTATAATATTGATTTAGAAAGCCATATAATAAAAGTGGTGCAACCCCCTGCTGTGGACACAGTTATAGCGCTATAAAGGTACATTTATCAGTATAGCTCAGGGGTGACCAAACTTACTGACCCTCTGAACTGCATACAACAATCTTCAGAAGTTCAAGAGACTGGGCGCGCCTGCTGGGTCTCAGCTTCAGCCCCGCGGTGGGGTGGTGGGACTTGGGGCTTCAGCCCCGCGGCGGGATGGTGGGTCTCAGGGCTTTAGCCCTGGAGGAAGGCAGGCTCAGGGCTTCAGCCCTGCGGGGAGGGAGGTTTGGGGGCTTCAGCCCCATGAGAGGCACCTATCTGGGCTTGGGGCTTCAGCCCCACTCCTGCTGAAGCCCTGAGCCCCAGTAGGCATGCCCCAGGGGGTTGAAGCCCCAAGAGTCCCCACCTCCCTGCTGGGCAGAAGCCAGAGGCAACACACGAGAGGCACATGGGGTCACATGTCCCCACCAGATTTTTGCCAGGATTTGCTGGCCCTCCTTGGTCACATGGTGCTACCAGGCCGCATCCCTGCATGGCAGCTGTTGGACCTAGAAAGCTGGGAGCTATGGCCATGAGGAAAGGCAGCAGCAAATAGCTGGGAGCTGCAGGGAGAACAAATGAGGGTAAAGGGGGGCATGACTCAAACTGTTGGGGGGGGCAAACCTATACATTGTGCCCCTCCCACTCTCAGCAGGCACCATTTGTTTCTGGCAGAAGCCCCAAGCCCCACCACCCTGCTGCAGGGCAGAAGCCCTGAGTTCCCCCCTCCCCAAGTCTGGTAGGTGGAGAATGGGGAGGGAGGCTCTGCAAGCTGCACTTTATAAAAGAGCCACATGTGGCTCATGAGCTGTGGTTTGGCCATGCCTGGTATAGCTAATTACCATAAACTTAGCTATACCAATATAAGCATTTTAATACTGGTATAGAATCATAGAAATGTAGATCTGGAAGGGACCTCAAGAGATCATCAAGTCTTTCTCTTTCTCCTCCACAGTGCTGAGGCAGGATTAAGTATACCTACGCTAACCCTGACAGATGTTTGGAATCTGTGCTTGAAAACAACCAATGAGGAGGATTTTACAAGAGCCCTAAATAACTTGTTCCAGTACTTAATTATCTTTAAAATTAGAAATTTTTTCCTAATATCCAGCCAAAATCGTCTTTGCTGAAAACTAAGCCAATTACTTCTTGTCCTATCCTCAGTGGATTTGGAAAACAATTGATCACCTTCCTCCTCATAATAACCTTTTATATATTTGAAAAGTATGTCCTCCTTCTGCCCTCAATTCTCTAGAATAAACGTATCAAATCTTTCCTCATAGGTTATGGGTTTTTTTTTTCTCTCTTCTTGACTCTCTCCATTTTATCCACATCATTCTTAAAGTGTGGTGCCCAAAACTGGAACAGTACTTCAGCTGAAGCGTCACCAGTGCTGAGTAGAGCTGAACAATTACCTCCAGTATTTTACATACAACACTCCTGTTAATACACCTCAGAATTACATTTGTCTCTTTCACAACAGTATCAGATTGTTGACTCATATTCAATTTGTAATCCACCATTATCCTCAGATCCTTTTGTGACCCGTTGTGCCTGGGGCAGCCCTCACTGAAAATGCCACGGTCAGGGCAGGCTGCAAAAGGGAGAGCAAACACTCCCAAAACTGGTGGTTAATACTGAAGTTAAACTCACCAACCAGTCACAAACTGTGCTTCTGATCCCCCCCCACAAGTTATTGAGAAGTGAAAAAAGAAATCGCACAGCCCCCTTTGTTACATTCCAATTCTCTGGCTCCCAATCAGCACCTAGGTCCAGTACAGTGAGAAGTTATTTAAAAACTCTGCTCACTATACAAAATGCTCTTCTGATCCCAAAGGGTCAGCTACGTCACCAGGTCAATATTAGTATGGATCTTACCTAAAATATCATGGTGCCGGTCAATCCTTTAGTGTCTAAAACTAAAGGTTTATTATAAGGAAAAAAGAAAGAAAAAGAAGAGAGTTGTTAAATGGTAAAGCAATCGGATACCTATAGAGACTTCAAAGTCCATATATCATGTTCTTAGCAGTATTGGTGAGTTTGCTAGCTTTAAAATCCCTCTGGAACACATCCAAAGCTTGGATGCATCATTCAGTCCTTTTTTCAGGCCTTTGTTTTTAGAAAAGTTACTCCAGAGGTAAGAAGCGGGATGAAGACAAAATGGAGAAGATGCAGCTGTCCTTTATATTCCTTTTGCCGTGTGACTTGTACTTCCTGTGTCCCCAACACAAGCTTCATAGCACATGGCATGGAAAAACCTTGGAGTCCCCTGTCCATAGGCCTGCCTCTACAAGTCCTGCTGACTCATAAGGTATAGCCCCTGACTTCTTTCAAAGGGTTCTTTGAACAGCTGATGGCCCTTGATGGGCCATTGAACAGTCTCAGCATTGATGCCAATCTGTCTGGGGATGTCACCCAGAAACACAGTACAAGTTTTGAAATACAGCTATATTATACATATCTATAATTCACAATACAAAGATGATACAAACATATAAACTAAATTATCATACTTGGCAAATCATAACTGTTACAGACTAGGGATCGAATGGCTAGGAAGCAGTCCTGCAGTTCAGCAGTTCTGCAGAAAAGGACCTAGGGGTTACAGTGGACGAGAAACTAGATATGAGTCAACAGTGTGCCCTTGTTGCCAAGAAGGCTAACGGCATTTTGGGCTGTATAAGTAGGGGCATTGCCAGCAGATCGAGGGACATGATCATTCCCCTCTATTCTGCATTGGTGAGGACTCATCTGGAGTACTGTGTCCAGTTTTGGGCCCCACACTACAAGAAGGATGTGGAAAAATTGGAAAGAGTCCAGCGGATGGCAACAAAAATGATTAGGGGGCTGGAGCACATGACTTATGAGGAGAGGCTGAGGGAACTGGGATTGTTTAGTCTGCAGAAGAGAAGAATGAGGGGGGGATTTGATAGCTGCTTTCAACTACCCGAAAGGGGGTTCCAAAGAGGATGGAGTTCGGCTGTTCTCAGTGGTAGCAGATGACAGAACAAGGAGTAATGGTCTCAAGTTGCAGTGGGGGAGGTTTAGGTTGGATATTAGGAACAACTTTTTCACTGGGAGGGTGGTGAGGCACTGGAATGGGTTACCTAGGGAGGTGGTGGAATCTCCTTCCTTAGAGGTTTTTAAGGTCAGGCTTGACAAAGCCCTGACTGGGATGATTTAGTTGGGAATTGATCCTGCTTTGAGCAGGGGTTTGGTCTAAATGACCTCCTGAGGTCCCTTCCAACCCTGATATTCTATGATTCTATAACATTTTCACAGATACCTTACATGGCATATCTGGTCAGATTTCTTGTAATTTTATAATATTGATATGAAGAATATCATAAAATGTCTCCCATGTTTCGTACAGCATCACACCTTTTCTGCAGTGCCACTGCTTATCCAGTTTTTCCCGATTTTGTAGTTGTGCATTTGATTTTTTACTGCTAAGTGAAATACTTTGCACTTGTCTTAATTGAATTAATCTTTTTGATTTCAGACCAATTCTCCAATTTATGAACAGCATTTTGAATTCTAATCCTATCCTCCAAGGTGCTTGCAGCCCATCCCAGGTTGGTGTCATCTGCAAATTTTATGTGTACTCTCTACTGCATCCTCCAAGCCATTAATGAAAATATTGAATAGTCCCAGAACTGGGACAGACCCTGTGGGACCCTACTTGATGTCTTCCCAGTTTGACAGCAAACTAGTGATAAGTACTCTTTGAGTATATTTTTGAAACAGTTATGTGCCCACCTTATCATAATTTCATCTAGAGATGTTTCCTTAGTTTGCTTATGAGAATGTCATGTGGGACTGTGTCAAAAGCCTTATTAAAATCAAGATATATCACATTTACTGCTTCCTCCCTTTCCGCTATAACTAATTAAGCACTAGGAAGTTGTGCGCTTTAACTATATTGGTTTCTAAACCAAGAGAGTTATAGTGATACAAAAACTGTTTGTAGACCAGCCCCTAAGAGTGTCCATACACAAAGTTGCAATGGTTTGACTAAATTGATATAAAATAACACTTTCAGTTAAATTGACACTTGTGTGTAGACCAAGCCTTAGTGTTTGTAGAAGATCCTTATTCTCCAAATATGATGAAAAGTAAGACAAAACTGAGTGATTTATTTCAGTGTTTAAAGGGCCATAACTTGAAACATAATTTAAAAAAAATAGTTTAAAGTTGCTTCTGGTATTAAAAATTGATGGGGAACTGAGAAGGTTTACAGTTCTACAATCATGTTCTTATATTTAAAAAAAAAATCCTTGTACCTGTTGCTATGTGAGGACCCACACAAACAGGGGAAATGACTATATGCAAAGTGCTTCTAAATACATAAATTAAACAAACTGATTCTTTTTTTCTCATTTCTTTCAATTCTAGTAATCTGAGGTGCTGTATCATTTCAGACAGAAGCATATTTTTAATGTTGTCTATTTCTCTTTAATCTAATTTGTGTCATTTTGAAAGTTCAGAGCCATATTATATTCACTACAACCTGCTTCCCAAATAGCACCAGTGTAAGATATTACATGCAAGGGATCATATGATAACTAGTAAATTTTATTTTTCTGGGGTCTAAATGTCAAAGGTTCTCAATGTCATGTAATTAATGGCACTTGGCATATTACTAATTTGGGCCCAATGTTTTTTTAAGTTTTCAGCAGGACTGGAAAGAAACAGCATGCTCCTTGTTCAGGTCACTGTTATATGTGTGCTCTGTTTGTTTCTGAAAGCCAATTATTATTCGTATTCCTAGTAAACTTTTATATGATAGTAGCACCCAAAGACCCCAATTGGTACTGAGACCCTATTGTGCTGGGTACTGTGTAAATACAGAAGAGGGACAATTCTCACCCAGAAGGGCTTACAATCTATCCTTAGGCCCCAGAAAAGTAAACTTAATTAATCATCATACAACCCTGCTTGTAACTTCTAATACCATAGATACAAGTACATGGGAGGCAGGTTGCACAGACTTTGCACAGACTATACTATAACACTCAGTTCTTATTCTTTATATGTTGTAATGAAAATATAGATCTTCCACAACAACTGAAACATTAACCTACCTATAACAGAGGATTGATCTCTAGGCACATGCCCAGTGCCCCTGTTCCAAGGCAGCTCCTTTAGTGCGTTGGTTTAGCACAAGTGATGGGACTGAGACCAGCCACTGTTCCACAGAACTACAATTTATAAGGTGCCTGTAGACACATTCAGTTAGGGTTGCTTTTTGGTGTAAGAAAATAGGGTGATGTCTTCCTAAGCTTCCTAACAGAGGCTTGGGAAATGTAAATTTGTAAGGAGCAGAAACCAGCTAGGAAGGCTATGGGGTAACAAGTCTGCTGGGAGGAAAGCCTCAGCAGTGACAGGGCTAGTACTCTACACCAAAGTTTGTGACCTAGCAGGAGTAAGGTTGCCAGGCGTCCGGTTTTTGACCGGAATGCCTGATCGAAAAGGGTCCCTGGTGGCTGCTGACTGGGACGTTAAAAGTCTGGTCGGCAGAGCAGCGGGGCTAAGGCAGGCTCCCTGCTTGCCCTGGCTCTGCACAGCTCCTGGAAGCGGCCGGCATGTCCCTGCAGTCCCTAGGTGCAGGGGCAGCTAGGGAAGTTCTGCCCTTGCCCTAAGCACCGGCTCTGCAGCTCCCATTGGCCATGAACTGCAGCCAATGGGAGCTGCAGGGGCGGTGCCTGTAGGCAGAAGCAGTGCGCACCATGCAGAGCTGCCTGGCCACACCTCCACCTAGGGGCCGGACATGCCGGCCGCTTCTGGAGCACTGCAGAGCCAGGGCAGGCAGGGAGCCTGTCTTAGCCCCGCTGCGCTGCTGACCGGGAGCCACCTGAGGTAAGCACTGCCCAGCTGGAGCCTGCACCCCAAACCCCCTGCCCTTGGTCGGAACCCCCTCCTGCACCCTAACTCCCTGCCAGAGCCTGCACCCCGTGCCCCCTCCTGTACCCCAACTCCCTACCCCAGCCCTGAGACCCTCCTGCACCCAAACTCTGTCCTGGAGCCTGCACCCTGCTGCACCCCACCCCCCTGCCCGAGCTCTGAGCCCCCTCCAGCATTCCAAACTCCTTGGACCCAGCCCAGAGCCCCCTCTTACACCCCAAACCTCTCATCCCCAGCTCCACCCCAGAGCCTGCACCCCCAGGCAGAGCCTTCACCCCCTCCTGCACCCCAACTCCCTGCCCCAGCCCAGTGAAAGTAAGGGGAGAGCGAGTGATGGAGGGAGGGGGAGGGCAGGGGCCCTGGTGAAGGGGCGGAGAAGAGGGTGGAGCAAAAGTATTCGGTTTTGTGCAATTAGAAAGTTGGCAACCCTAAGCAGGAGGCTGATTAGATTTGTGATTTGTATTCAGTATATCAGATTCCTAGAAGAGGAAGTTCATTGTGAAAACTCCTGCAGTGTGAAGTTTGATTCCCTGGGGAAGTAGTAGGTCCCAATGTTGGACTGAGTGAGCTCCTTCTATAATTTCCATAGTCTTCTAGAAGGTTCTAAAATATTGAAAACATTCAGAGTTAGGTTATCTTATTTTTGAATGGTCTGAATAACACAATTGTTTAATAGCTATAATAATATTGTGGTTTAGAGTTACCTTGTGCTTGTGTCAATCCTAACATTACTTTAGAAAGAACACCCTCTGAAATCATTTGGGTTTTTCTGAGTGAAGATCAGTGACAAATTTAGTCCTGAAAGCCATAATCCTGCAATAGGTTCCACTCAAACATATCCCCGCACCTATGCAGAGTCTGTTGCAGAACTGGGGCCTAAGTCTGTAATTCATCTGAAGCAGGACTCCAGGGTTCTCTTCTTGCCTCTGAAGCATCCATTGAAGAGGACTTTGAACAAGTAATTTAACCTCTTCATGCCTCACTTTACCTGAACTTGGAATTTTATTCTATTCATTTTTTTAATACTGTCCTCATCACTGTAGCATCTGAGCATCTTCTGGAAATGTATTAAGCAAAATGACTAGCCCTTGTCATGTGACTCTCCTCTTCTGCCATCTTCCTCTCCAAAGGGAAAACTGAGTTTTGCTTTTGTTTATTTTTTATTTTATGGATGTTGTGTGTGTTTATTAATTAAGGCAAGGTCAAAGGAGTGTGCCTTGCCCTCGGATTGGGAGCAATGATGACTGAGGTGTTTCTTAGATCCTGCAAGAGCTTTCAGTCTTGGATGGTCTCTGGGACCTCTGTTTCCTGCATAAACAAGCTTAACCTTTGCAGTAGCTACCTGTCTTGTGTCTGAGGAGCTGAGTTGTTGACCACAGTCTTCATTCTTGAGCTTCAAGTGGCCTTTTAGGTACCGTGGGTCCAGACCTTTGCACACCAATGCTATCTGAGACTCATGAAGTAGAGATGGTTTTAGTAAGATTGAAGTTTGTGAATTATCTTGACAAAGGGAAGATATCCCTGTTAACAGAAGAGACAGACTCAACTACTATCTGTTTTTCCAATATGATACTCTCTTCCAACTATTATCACTTCAGTTTGATCTGGATTGAGTCTTAGTTTACTTTCACCAACTCCCAATCTCAGATTCTGTGCTGCAAGAGTCAGACATACTGAAAATAACTTTTTATATTTTATTGTAGAATAGTGAATGGACTTCAACAGTGGGGGTAATCTATTATTGGAACAACTTACTGAAGAAATTGGTAAATTCATATTCCTTGAAGTCTTTAAATTGAGATTGAATGTCATTCTAAAAGAGATGTTCTAGTTCAACCACTAATCACTGGGCTTGATAGTATTTACTTACATAGTAGCAAAGAACAAACACTTCAACTGCTGGAATCGCTGGATGAAATTCAATGGCCTATGTTATGCAGGAGGACACTATATGATCATAGTGGTCTCCTCGGCCTTAAAATGTATTCTTTAGAGGACTAAATTCTGCCCTCTTCTACGCTAATGTGTGTCTGTGGGAAGGATCAAAACTCAAAATAAGAAACAGACATTTCAAGTGTGTGTTTTTTGGCCATCAAGCAAGTTTTTTAATTCTCCCTGGAATCTTGATAACTTCAAGAATTTTTGGTTAGCCACAGTTGTTTATGAATGCCTCCATACTAGCAATTAGTTCGTAAAGGACAGATTTTCTGGATTCTCTGAATTCTAACATGCCAGTGATTTTTCTCTGAAGTGACTATTGTACAGGACACTAGAAGAATGCTGCTGCAGACACAGGTTTTTAAGGTAACTGCAAATAGATACTTGTACCATAAGTACTGATCTGTGAGGAAACTTCAAAACAAAAATCAATACTCTGTAGCATCATCAAATAAGCACTGTATAATTTTCACCCTCAAAAGCCCCCATTCCATGGCAGCCTTTTCTCTAAGGGGGAAGGGCTGGACCTGAGATTGTCAGTGTCTCTTTGTGTGTCAGACAGATCTTGCTCAAGAATAACAAGCTAGTGACTGAGAATATCCAGAGCTCGAAGTCCCTACTGGCCTTGGAAGCAAGAGGGTAGCTAGGAACTCATGCTTGGATCTCTCAATAGCCTATTATGCTACCATCAGTTTACTACAAGGGAAAGCCATAAATCTCATATTTTAGTGAGAGACTAGATACAGATTTGCACATTATTACATGCATATATATGGTGCCTATTACTATAGTATCTGGGCATCCTTTATGTAGTTTGATTAAAGGAACACTGTTGTCAAGAAATCAAGTCAATTTCCAAAAGCTGCTGGCACTACAGGTGTTCTGGTGTTGAAAATGCAGCAGTCACTGACACCTTGCCTATGCTAGCAGTTCTACCATTGCTTCTACCTGTGGCGCTGCAACAATGTTAGGAACAATGGAAAAGTTCAGGGAAGGAAGTCTAGCATAGACCTAGTGATAAATAATCAGCACTTTCACTTATCTGGGCTATGGTTTTTGCTGCAGACTCACTATCTCTGTGAGCTCCTAGGAGGCCCATTTCAGATAACATCAACAGGTTCTTCTTTGAAATTACCTCTGCATATTTTCCCTTGTAGGATTCACCTTCTGACTGTATGGGACTTTAGAAACTGCAGGGGGAGTTGTGTATACTACGTGCCTGAAAAGGGTCCTGGGTAGTACCAAGAACTTGGGGTCAAGGTTATATTAGATAGGTGCATCAACCAACTGCTTAAGTTCCTTCTGTTGAACTTCAGAGTCCAAAATTTAGACCATAACCCTGAGGAAGAGGAGAAGGTGGGCAAATCCTGTATGATTATGCAGGGACAAAACTCTTTCTGAGGACTCCAGTAACTTATAAGTAACCTCTCTTTTTAACTAAGGTGGCCTCTGCGTATTATCAGTCATTGAGTACATGGGGATGGGGTAGGTAGTAAGCAGTACAACCTCCAGGGAAGTGGGCTGAGGAATTCTAAATTAATAGATAATGGAATTGACCTTCTCAAGTGAGCATCCATTCTGAATGGCAAGTGTGGAAGCACGAATGAATAAACAAGCAAACCAAACTTGAAGTAGCTCTGTGTATTACCATGATACGTTACAAAGGCATGCCATAGATCCTGGCTAAATTCTAGTGGAGTGAGTTCCAGTTCCCTCTAGTACTGGAACTTGAAACTTCTATGCTCGCACTGTAAATAGCCTGATCACTTAGACAGGAATTGTGTAGGAACAGCTACCCTTTATAATATATAGGTAAGTTGTAAACAGGGTCTTATCTGAAATGGGCCTCCTAAATGCTGTAGTCCTGCCTAAATAGCAGCTCAGTGCCATTTTTACATCTCAGACATAGAGCCTTATTTCTCCCTGATGAGAATAATGGTCTGGATAAGATAGAACTAAGACATGACCTTGGGCAAAAATGTAGAAGGGAGATGAAACACAACTTATGTGCTTATGGAAGTCTGAAGGGAGGATCATCTGTCAGAAGCATCATTTGACAGAAGAAGTAATTCACTTACTTTATGGCAATCACTCATGTAAGTGTAAACAGACCTCTCAGAATAGCCTTAATGTGTTATAATTTGAAATGTATCTGAAGATCACTCTGTTCCAAAACCACTGAACAAGATTTATTAATGGTCTGTCACAGTGGTGGTAAAATTTACCAGGCATGGGAGAGCTGGAGGGTTTGGGGATTACACCATGATAAAAAGATTTTTTTAATGGTAGCCAAAATAATAAAACTGGTTGTAAAAAAAATAACAGGGATTTTATTTAAACAGGAATAAACAGAATTGGATTCCACCTACAATAGCATTAAATAGATTAAGAATATGTATAATAACAAAATGTATAACCAATTGAAAATATATACACTATAACTTATTACTCAGTGTACTTAACTAAATATAACCCTCAAAATATATCTATCCCTGAATGCACAGGCTATTATCTTATAGGTTATTATGATTATTAGTTAGTTCAAGATTCCCCTTTCCCCAGATATCTCACTGGGTACTGTCTTAACGCCAAGTCAATCATTGAGCCTCAGGTGCCTCTCATGATTTTCTGAAGAGATGGACTTGACTCCAGTGATGCTCGCTTGCAGGGGACACACATAAGGCCAGACCTAAAGGATCTGAAGGACCCATAGTTCTCCTGTTCTGCCGATGCTCAGAAACTGAGGCTCAGGAACATGTTATCAAACATGGACTGACTTGAGCAGTCAGCTTTAAACTAAAGGAACCTCTTCTGCACATCTGTTTGTCCAGCTCAATCTCAGTCTCTCAATTTACTCTCTGTCCCGGTTTCCCTCTGTCCCCACTATCTGTCTCTCCATTTCTCTTCATTTGCTCCCAGACTCTGTTTTGCTCTCTCATTTTCTCTTAGTTTCCCTGCTGCATGCCTCTGTCACTTAACCATCCCCCTCTTAGGAGAGAGGCCATCTCCTCTCACTTTCTCAGAGGAAGGGCTACCTCCTTTCCAAAGACAAATGACAGTACATTCACTCTGAACACACCCAAAACCATACATCCCCATGCAGGATCGAGTCCCTTTATCAAATTTCCATAAGGAAAGAGGAGAGACCTTGTGAAACAAAGAGCTCACAAGAGCTCAAAGGGTTCCTCTAAAAACCAAGCAAGCACTAAATTGAGATCCCATATCAGAATAGGGTCTTTGAAGAAAAGCATTAAGCAGTCCTTTCAAGAATGTCTTTACCATAGGGTGACTGAACATGTTAAAATGGCCCACAAGGTAATAGTGCACAGAGACTTCTGAGAAGAATTCACTCACAGGGGAAGACTCAGCCTTTAACCAGGTAATCCAGGATAGAAGAAACAAAGGAAGAACTTGGAAACTTTAAATTATCCAATGCACATACTGAGAATATTTTCCACTTTTGTGATCAGAATTTCAGTGTGGATGGCTTTCTAGAATGAAGTATATCCTATACAATGTTAGAAAAAGTAAGGTTAGACAACAATTACAATCCCACAGCTCAAGCAGCCAAATTAAAAGGTAAATATTGGGGTGCTGAATTAGGACATTTATTGATTCAGTAGATCTGGACAGAAAGCTAGAGGAGGCTCCTGAGAACTCCATGAAAAAAAAAAAAGGAGCACTGTCTTTCAGAGTAAGCCCAAAACAAGCCCAACCCATTTCAAAGGTTGGGGGTGGGGTGTTTTATACAAATTCCATTATTCTTTTAGTAGTTCTAGTTTTGCTGCATACAACATTAAATAACACATTAAAATATTACAATAATAAAGTTGTGTGTACTTACATTTTTTAAAAAGGTCAGCCTTGCTCTCTCCATCCTCCATGGTCTCTCTTGTCTCAATGTGGTACATTTCCGTGTTGAACCATTAAGGCATATCCTGGTGTGGGACAATACATTGGAACATGAGATGTGTCAAGTGGGTGGTCCAGAAAGTTACTGAATTTGGGTGTGTTTTCTTAATTGAACTGGAGTGAGGTAGGAGGATTCTAAAATTCTAATGATATTCATATATGACACCAGTCAATTAGCAAAACCACTCCTACAACCATTTTTAAACTATAATTTTGTGTTAAAGTCACCTATTCCAAAAAGCCCAAATAAGCGACCTCCAAATAAAATAATCCCAAAAAACTGCAACCCGTGGTTCTCAAAACATTAAAGCGCCTTTTTAAAAAAACAAGCCCAATTCTGTTATTGGAAGTGGACTTGGCAACTACTGTTCTGGCTCTAAGTGGAGTGATCAAAATGATTCTCTCTGTGTTTTGTCATTTTTCCCAGTCACTCAAGAGATTGGAGGGATGCATGAATTACCCTTGGCTCCAAAGTATGGACAAAGAAGAAAGTCAAGGAAAGTGTGGGCCCCTTACTGAATGAGGGAGGCAACCTAGTGACAGAGAATGTGGAAAAAGCTAATGTACTCAATGATTTTTTTGCCTCTGTCTTCACAAACAAGGTCAGCTCCCAGACTACTGCACTGGGCAGCACAGCATGAGGAGGAGATGACCAGCCTTCTGTGGAGAAAAAAGTGGTTCAGGACTATTTAGAAAAGCTGGACGAGCACAAGTCCATGGGGCTGGATGCACTGCATCCAAGGGTGCTAAAGCAGTTGGCGGATGTGATTGCAGAGCCATTGGCCATTATCTTTGAAAACTCATGGTAATCGGGGGAGGTCCCGGATGACTGGAAAAAGGCTAATGTAGTGCCCATCTTTAAAAAGAAGAGGATCCGGGGAACTACAGGCCAGTCAGCCTCACCTCAGTCCCTGGAAAAATCATGGAGCAGGTCCTCAAGGAATCAATTCTGAAGCACTCCAAGGAGATGAAAGTGATCAGGAACAGTCAGCATGGATTCACCAAGGGCAAGTCATGCCTGACTAACCTAATTGCCTTCTATGATGAGATAACTGGCTCTGTGGATGTGATATTCCTTAACTTTAGCAAAGCTTTTGATACGGCTCCCACAGTATTCTTGCCGCCAAGTTAAAGAAGTATGGGCTGGATAAATGGACTATAAGGTGGATAGAAAGCTGGCGAGTTTGTCGGGCTCAACGGGTAGTGATCAATGGTTCCATGTCTAGTTGGCAGCCGATATCAAGCGGAGTGCCCCAAGGGTCAGTCCTGGGGCTGGTTTTGTTCCACATCTTCATTAAGGATCTGGAAGATGGCGTGGACTGCACCCTCAGCAAGTTTGCAGATGACACTAAACTGGGAGGAGTGGTAGATATGCTGGAGGGTAGGGATAGGATACTGAGGGACCTAGACAAATTAGAGGATTGGGCCAAAAGAAATCTGATGAGGTTTAATTTGGACAAGTGCAGAGTCCTGCACTTAGGACAGAAGAATCCCATGCACTGCTACAGACTAGGGACCGAATGGCTAGGCAACAGTTCTGCAGAAAAGAACCTTGGGGTTACAGTGGACGAGAGGCTGGATATGAGTCAACAGTGTGCCCTTGTTGCCAAGAAGGCTAATGGCATTTTGGGCTGTATAAGTAGGGGCATTGCCAGCAGATCGAGGGACGTGATCATTCCCCTCTATTCTGCATTGGTGAGGCCTCATCTGGAGTACTGTGTCAAGTTTTGGGCCTCACACTACAAGAAGGATGTGGAAAAATTGGAAAGAGTCCAGCAGAGGGCAACAAAAGTGATTAGGGGGCTGGAGCACATGACGTATGAGGAGAGGTTGAGAGAACTGGGATTGTTTAGTCTGCAGAAGAGAAGAATGAGGGAGGATTTGATAGCTGCTTTCAACTACCCGAAAGGGGGTTCCAAAGACGATGGATCTAGACTGTTCTCAGTGGTACCAGATGACAGAACAAGGAATAATGGTCTCAAATTGCAGTGTGGGAGGTTTAGGTTGGATATTAGGAAAAACTTTTTCACTGGGAGGGTGGTGAGGCACTGGAATGGGTTACCTAGGGAGGTGGTTGAATCTCCTTCCTTAGAGGTTTTTAAGGTCAGGCTTGACAAAGCCCTGGCTGGGATGATTTAGTTGGGAATTGGTCCTGCTTTGAGCAGGGGGTTGGACTAGATGACCTCCTGAGGTCCCTTCTAACCCTGATATTCTATGATCCTATGACAAAGCATCTGTGATAGAATGTCTGTCCAGGCCTGCTTTAGAGTCAGGATATTAACCTTTTGTAACCTTACCAATATCAGATGATGTAGGCCAAGAAATAAAGTTCAGTCTCCTGCCACAACATACGTGTGTGTGTGTGTGTGTTACTCTTATTACAAAGTGTGGCAGGCCAGGTGTAGAGATGCAGGTACTCAGCAGGGAGCCCAGCTGCAAGCCCTATTGAGGGCTGGCTCAGACGAACATGCTGGGCTAAGTAGTGACAGCTGGGCTGGGGCAGGAGAGGGCTATAAAAGCCCTAGGTAAACCTTAGTGAGGAGGCTAGCCTGGGAGGAGACAGAAGGGCAGTATCTCAATCTCCTTGCCAACAAGGACGCCTCAAGGGCCAGGATACCCTGGGGAGAGTCTGTGGGCACTAACTGTGGGGGGAGGTGGGAGAGCCTGTGTTGACCATGTGACTCAAGGGCAGAAGGCTTTCTTTCCGGGAACAAGTTTGACAGTGCTGCCAAACCAGAAGAGTCTCCCAAAAGACTAGTATATCTTGCCACATATACAAAACAAACTGGGGTAAATTTATTTATTTTAATTTTTCAGGTATAATTATCTTAGGTGTTTGCTGCAATTGTATTTAAAAAAAAAAAAGTCATGGTTTTTAAATTGACTATGTCCCTTAATATGTCTTTTCTTTACAACTGAAAGCATATATTCTATGATCATCACACCTGCCATGCAAAAGTAGCTCACTATAAACAGAAACTCCAGCAGTAAAGTAACTACTCTTGGGGGAAATTCTGCACCAAAAAATTAAAAATTCTGTAAAGTTCTGCATGTTTTATTTATTAAAATAACAAAATCACACCAGCTGCAATTATTTTGGTAATTTATGTCAAAATACCTGTCAGCAAGTATGTCTGAAACAATACAGACAATAAAGATTCAGGAAATGTTGTGCAGTTGGGGCTCATGCTGACAGCCCCGGTCAGTTGGGGCTCCAGCTGACAGCCATGCGCATGGTGGGGCTCCTGCTGACAGCCCCATGTGGCTAGTCCTCCTGCTGACAGGCCAAGCATGGGGCTGAATTTATTATTTCCACCAGAAGGAAGCATTTTGTTAGAAATCACAGATCTGTGGGGAAAAATAGAATTCTGCAGGGAACATTAATTCTGCATTGTGCAGTGACACAGGGAGATCTCAGAACCTTCAGTTAGTGGAAAGTCCAGACAAAAAATGTCTTGTAGCACACTATACAAGTAGCATAGCTTGGGCTTAAACTCACAGTTACAAACGGAGACTGAATCTCTCAGATAAAACAATGTAGAAAACATAAAGGGAAGGTTAAGATTATATTGCTACAGAAATATTTACCAAAGGTAAGGTCATAAAGTGCAACTCACTTAAATGGAAAACAGATGAAACATCAAAAAAAGGCTGATTTTAAAATCAGGTTTAAAAAAAAAAGATTTTCTGTATGCACCTCCTATACCTCTATGATCAGAACCAATTTTGCCCAACTCTAGGAAAAGTGTTGCCCTCCTATCCCCAAAATGGATAAACTATTACTTTTGTATTGTCCAAAAACAAGCTCTCTGTCAAGATTAATTCTAGAGCAAATTTCAGAGCTGAGTCATGATCTGTATTTAAAAGGAGGTTTTATTTTGGAAATGCTGACACAAGCTTAGCTATAGCATTGCGAGCAGTGAATGCTGCTATAGTGAAACTTAAATCACACTGCCACTGAAAAAGTATAATAGGTTATTTCAGTTGTAATCCAGCTAATTATACATGCATTTTTAGAGTTCTCGGTAGTTTAGCCACACAGATTCTACTGCTTTTCGGTATGGGAAATATCTTGTAATTTATAGGTGAAGTATTGTACAATATATAAAATTGTGGCAGAGACACTAATTTTTTTATCATAATGTTGCCAAGTCTCATGATTGTATTGTAAATCTTGTGATATGTAATCTTTTTCTTACACCCAGCTCCTGGATTCATGTGACTATGTGGAAATATCACCTTATGAAAAAACAGATAAGTTTCCATCCCTCATTGTTGCAGAGAGAAACTTAAAAATGTTGAACCACAAAAATTCAACATCAGAAATCAAATAAAAACTCAAAACTATTATTTTTAAGAAAATCTCATTACTTTCAAGCAAACCTCATGAATTTGATGCCTGGCTCATGATTTTTTTTAATACTTAGTTTTGGCAATATTATCATAATTTTAATATTGTAAACCTCTGGTTCCCATTTGAAGTATTCACTTACCATATATAAACAGCCTTTCTACAATATTTTTGTGATTGATGTGATAAATTATCCTTAAATCAAGTTGGTTAAAACCCACCACGAACAATCCCATGTCTCTGCACAAGCTAACACTATGATAGGAATGGAGCATTCTAGTAGCCTAGCTTCCTTCAGTGAACTTTATGGAAAACAACTCAAGATGTCCTACCTCCTACAAAGGTTGTATGTAATTCAGAACAAGAGGAAACAATACTATCTGGATTTGAGCTGTGGGTTTTCCTCTCTTTGTGCTGTTTAGCTGAAGCAAAGGCTTATAGTTTATTCTTTGTCTCTATGAAAAGCCTTTTCAATTAATTTAGACCATAGCTCTTGTCTGTGAGGTCTTAAAAGGAAGAGAATGGCTTTTCTCTTCTTTGTAAATAAAATACTTCCCTAGTGCTAACATTCCATCCACCTGGGGTTGATTCCTTTAATTTCTATTGCACTGTCCAGTTTCTTGATATCTACAAAAGGTGATCTACAAAAGATCTTTAAAATTTGGGTTTGTCTTTTCTTGCAGCTTTGTGTATAAAGAAGGCCTGTTTTGTTTAGTTTTTAAACAAATTCCTTGTATTTTACCTTTAGAAATATCAGGCATGTAAGTCTAGTCTTTTCTGGGTTTGCAGAGAATGGGGAGGCAAGGGAGTATCTCAAGATATGAAAGTTTGCCATCCTTTCCATTAGATGTATATTCTGGAAACTTTTACAAAGTCTCCTAAGTGCACATAATGCATTTAATTAAAATGGCATTAATACGGGGGGGGGGGGGGGNAGTTTGCCATCCTTTCCATTAGATGTATATTCTGGAAACTTTTACAAAGTCTCCTAAGTGCACATAATGCATTTAATTAAAATGGCATTAATACGGGGGTGGGGGGGAAGAGTTCTAAACAGTTTAAAATCCTTTCTCAATTACTCAGCTTTCAGTTTCTTACTATGCCAGTTTCTCTAGTTCTTCAGTCACCAGCATCTTTCAGAATAGACAACCTGAATTTCTACTGGTTTAAAAAAAAAAATGTAACTCTGTTTTTGGCCAAACACTTTAAATTCTTATACATCTAAAGAAACAAAGGGGAATAAGCCCAATTTTTCCCCCTTTGAAGATCTGTAACTAACTTATACATTGTTAAAAGATGGCATTTTTCTTCATCATCATTGCAGCAAATCCAAATGGGATGTAGCCTCCTTTCAGATGGCGTGTCAACTGGATCGATCTCTGGCTAGATTCTTAAGGTGGTCTGGTGGTATTGGTAAAGAGGAAAATCACTTTTCTCCTCTTATAGGGGAAATAAAATTGTGATACTGAAGAGAAGTCATCCTACCTCCCTCTCTGTCATCAGTTTGACCCCATTCTTGCAAACACTTGTATGTGAATAACTTTTACACATATGAGTACTATAAAGGACTTCAAAATATGTCTATTTGTGGGCATAAAGTTAAATGTGTGTAAATATTTACAGGGTCAAGGCCTTTGTTTGTGTACTGAATTCCTTTTGATTGAAATAAAGTGAGCCAAATGGGGGAAAGGGAAGGTGAAAAAGACACCCAGTATGTTTATATTGCCATTAGAGGGTATGGGGCATTCCACTGAAGTCAGTGGATGCTCTTTTGCAAGTACAGTTTAGAAGATCAGGCCCATAAGGAAAGAGTTTGGGATTAGTTTTGATTTGTTTGTACCATTTAATCTGTTGATTTTAGGGATTTCTAGGGTCCTAACTGTAATTTTCCTATTTAGTATTATCACTAAAAGTCATCACTATCTCAAAGGTATCATAAAGTACTACTGATCCTATATTTGAGTTTTAAAACAAATCCTTTATTCTCAGTCACATAAATTTAACAAAAATAATTTTCAGTTGAAGTTTGACATACGTATGTGTTAACTGACATAAGAGGTTTTCAGAAAACTGAGAATTGAGACATACTACAAAAATTTTTATTACACATACAAATAGAAAACAACTTAACAGTGCCACAATCTTCCACTGTATTTATAGTATATAGAAAAAAGTTATTGACTAGAACACATTGCAACAACTATTCAGCTAAGTGTTCCTGAACAGTGGTTGCAGCTAAAAGGAAAAAACCCCTACATTTATCATTCTAAACAGTATATTAATCAAATATGCCTGAATACCTAGTTGACAATCATTGCCAAACAAAGATGAGCTGAGAATCCATGTGAAAATTTAATTTGAAAAATAAAGAATAACAAAGATGTTGCAAGATATCTATTGTAAGAAATGTATAATTCATAAGTATATCTTAATTAGTGTGCCATGTTCACTTACTGTGCTATGCTGTATGAATAAGAGAACATCATTTAAAACTATATACTATTAATTTTAAATATAAATACTATTATTATAACATAAAAAATCGCCATTTCTGAGGGGGTTTATATATGAATATTGTTTTAATTAACCTTTTTTACATATACACTCTTTATTCAAGAGGCAACATGAGCTGTAGGAAGTACAGAGTTATGAGTCAAGAACACGAGTTCTTGTTTTTGCTTCTCATGCACTCACTCTGAGGCGTTGAACAAGTCACTTAAAAAGCTCTTCCTATGAAACTCAGACCACCTACCTTTGTCTTAATATCTCCACGTGTGAAACGGGAATGAAACTTACCTGTCACAGTAGTGTTGTGAGGATTAATAAATTAATGTTTGTATAACCCACTACTGTGGCATCTGGGCACCTATTAGCTTTTACATTAGCTCTTTAGTTCATATTACTTGCATCAAAATTGAAATTCTTGGCCTGAGGGTGTAATTTACCTTTAAAAAAACTTCACTGAGTGATTATTTAACATTTTATGTATTTTTCTTTGTAGCTATTGAATAATTCATTTTAAGTAAATTGTGGGAAGGTCACAAACTTTTTTTTTAATTAAGGCATAATTTTCACAAAACTGGCCAGTGATTACGTAAGAACTATTTCTTTGCTATTCAGCAAATACAGAATTTTGCAAGTTATTGTAAGGATATTTTCTAAATATTCAAGTTATTGTAAGGATATTTTCTGGACAATGAAACAGGTCCACAGGTACCTTAGAAACCTAGCAAAACAGACAACCACTGCTTACTGTAGCATACAACACTACTGCTAATTCCTGAGTTCACATCCAAGGAACAGGTTTATTTCAGCATAGGTACAAACTGCCCCACACCAGAGATCAACTGAGGTATATCAGGCAAAGGTTTGGCTGTACGTACAAACAAGGTGTACATAAACAAAGGCAAAGACTTAAGTCTCCATACACTCTTGTATACCCAAGATGACACCATACTTTTATCAACACCACTCTCCTCTTATTTGTCACATGATATTTTATGACCAAATATAAGATTCCACATTACACCCTAAATTATATAACTTGTATATATTAACAAAACTATCAATCTTAATATTTGACAGAGGTTTGTGGGATTTTGGGGACTTTGTTTACCCTGATTATATTTGTCTGGGTCATCCTAATCTCTCATTGTTACTTCATCCTTGGGAGTTTGTCCCCAAATCGAGGACATTTCAATAATTGAATAACAGGATACATACTAAGCCAAAAACATCGTTTTGTACTCCTTTTGAAAAAAAGGTTATTCAAAGGTTCACGAATCAAACTAAACTAGCCCTTTATTTATATTGATTATGCACTTGCATTTTTATATTACTAGCTAATATACCTCTACCCTGATATAACGTGACCCGATATAACACTAATTCAGATATAATGTGGTAAAGCAGTGCTCCGGGGGGGGGGGGGGGGGAGGGGGGGGGGGGCTGCGCACTCCAGCGGATCAAAGCAAGTTCGATATAACGCAGTTTCACCTATAACGAGGTAAGATTTTTTTTTTTTTTGGCTCCCGAGGTCAGCATTGTTTCGGGGTAGAGGGCTGTTTGAGATATGATCCATTAAATACACCTATGCCCTTACCATTTTACCTGACGTAAGTTCACCTAATCATTGAGCTTTACTAATATTTTTCAAACTCTGAGCTTGCCATCAGAATTTTACTGGGCTCCTAAAAGGGGGTCAGATGGAAGGACAGCACTTTGTATTTTTTATTGATATCTAATATAATACATCGGAATAGCAACTAGTTGTGTACAAGAAATCCACTATACGGCCCCTATGTAACAAACATATAAAACCCCCATGCCTTGACTATTTTGACTGTTTTTAGATGTAGACACTAACAATAGATAATTAGCAAGTAAATAAGAGAACTATCATTGCTAGTTACAACAGACATAAAAACAAACCAGAATTTCCATAAGGTAAATGAACAACTTGTGTTTGCAGAGAGAAATTTTGACCACTAACATTTGACCCACTGAAGCAGGGAGCTGGCTGTAGTTACTGCCTTGTATGCAAGTAGAAATGGGAGAACCAAGGCTGCTAAATCAAGATGAATGTGGGAGGGCAGCACTGGGCTGGGAGTAGTACAGATACATAAAAACAATTAACACTTTTGCCTAGAAACTGGTCAAATGTCTTGCAAGTGCACAGTCTTCTTTATGTGCACAGACTAGATCAGCAGCAACTAGTTTTTTCTATCTGTATCCTTTTAAAGTGTCCTTGGAAATGTGATACAGAGACTAAGCAAATCAGGCAACAGTATGACTGAACTGTGTTTAGCAGAGGAACCCCTCCACCCAACACATTACCGTTTTTGTTCTCTCTCTCTCTCTCTCTCTCTCTCTCACACACACACACACACCCTCTCTCTCTCTCTCTCTCTCTCTCTCTCTCTCTTCACTTAGCAGCTGAAAAATAGCCATTCAATCAGCTATCCACAAAACAAGAAATCCTTGTACAAAGGGAATATTCTCCAGCGGTTGATTCTACATACTACACTGCCCCAATTTTCTACCAGAATGGTGTAAAGGGGCTGAAGCAGTATGGGGAATTTGTCCATTTTCTTTTGCTCACACTAAAACATGAACATTCTTTCATCACTCCCTTTTTGGAAAGGATTCTTCATTCTGATCAAGGTATGCTCAGCATGGGACAGAAATGGGCAAGGACAAAGGTAGCTTTATGCTACCTTAGTGCTCCCTGTATTCTGGGGCTGGTGGTCCCCAGCATCCAGCTGCCTATTAACCCAAGGTGATGTTCTGGCAGGCAGGGATACCTGGAATGTGGAGCCACTCTGACTATGCACCCTTTCCCTTAGTCATGCTCCCTATATCAAAAAGCTGAAAAATGGTGATTGGCGTAGAACTACAGTAGCACTATAAGTTCCCCTCCTGGGAACTTTCTCACAGGAGGAAATCCCAGCTGCCAAGATACAGTGGCTTTACAACCCCTTTGCACATACAGAGCAGCATAAAATGGCCATATCACAAGCAAATATTGTACCCTCTGTATCACCATCATCTGATGATCTCTGTACTGTACTTTGCTCGCTCACTCTCCCATGCCCTGTCTACATGCAAAAATTGTACTAATGTAACTAAATTATTTTAGAAACTTCTTTCATTAAATTGGTGCAATTGCTCTGCATGGACACTTAAATCAGTTTAAGAGTGCCTTATATCAATTTACCTTAAGTTGATACTTTATCAGTTTAAAAAAAAAATGTAGTTAAGCCTACACTACTTTTGTGTGTAGACAAGGCCTCACACACATGCAATCACCCCTTTTTCTTTCACACATATGATTTCCCTTACACTATCACTGTTGTTTCTCTCTCACACACAAGCTATTTCTTATACATCTGCCATGTCTGCACACAAAAGTTGCACCATTTTAACTGAAATTAATTTTTAAATTAAATGTAGTTAAATTGTTTTAGTTAAACTGGTGCACATCCCTTTGTGGACACACTTACATCTGTTTACAACTGGCTAATGTTGATTTAGTTTAATACACTGGGGTTTGCACCATGTTGAAAAAAATATTCTCCCCATTCACCCCCTTTCTTTCACACAAGTAGCTTGTGTCACACTCCTCCCTTCTCAGCCTCAGGAACACTAACATCCCCAGCCCCATACCTCACTCTTAAACACCTTCTCACGGCTCTCCGCTCGTTCCCCTTACACCCCCTATGCCTCTCACACCACACACACTCCTGCTTTCCCCGTGTCGCTCTCGCTCGCAGTCCCACATGCCCGCTTTCCCACTCACAGAGCTCTCTCTGGGCGGGCTGCTGTCGAGGGTGGAGTCGAACAGGCCGAGACGAGTTGACAGGCAGGTGCGGTGTCCAATGGGAGCTGGGAGAGTGCGGGGCCGAGAGGCGCCTGTCCAATGGCCGTGCTCTGTGGCCAGTTCCCTGTTACCTGTGCGGGTATAAAGGCGGCTGCGTGCGCGGCGCCCCCTCGCTTACACAGTATGGCCGGCGACATTAGCTAGCGCTCGCTCTACGCTCTTCTCTGCAACAGGGGAACACACGGAATACAAGGAACCGAACCGCCTCGCCTGCCCCGCGCCCGCCCGCCCGGACTGTAACCCCCGTGCTCACGCCGCAGCCGCCGCGCACCCAGGCGGTTTCGCTGCTGTTGGTTTGGTTGAAGGGTCACATAACGTTATCTCCTGGAAGGTGACTCGCGGCCGGGGACCCGGCGGCGGCGCGGCCCGTGCAGCAGCAGCCGCCGGGGCGGCCGCCGGGCTGGGGTTAATTTCTGTGGTTGTTGGTTGCCGAGTTGTCGCGCCATGGAGGAGAACGGTGCACACTTCTTCGAAGGGACCGAGAAGCTGCTGGAGGTGTGGTTCGCCCGGGAACAGCCCTCGCCGCAGGAGTCGCACCAGAGCAAGGGGTCCGGCGATCTCCGCACCATCCCCAGGTTGGCGCGCTGGGGGCGGGCGGAGGGGAGCCGGGCTGCCGCCGGTGGGCGCCGCGAGCCGCTTCGGGGTGCGGTTGGGCTGGGGGGAGGGGCGCGCCTGGCGCTGTTCCGGGTGAGGCTCTGGGGAGGGCGGGGAGCTGTAACCGTCCCCCGGCCTGAGGCGCGGCCTGTACGTGCCCGGGGTGCCGGCCTGGCTCCCAATCACCGCCGGCCTGGTCTTGCCAGGTCCGGCCTCTCGCGGAGTGTGACCTTCCCCTGCCCTCCAGGGGCCCCGGGCAGCGCCTCGCTCACAGCCCGCCCGCGGCGCGGTGCCGGCGAAGGTGTTAGTCAGTGACCGGGCTCAGCGCAGGAGCCATGACACCCGCCTCCACCGCGTGGAGCCCGTAGGGCCCTACTGGCAACATGTGGTGACGGGCCAGGGGAGCCGCGGTGTCCGCCGGGCAGGAGTGTAGTGGGGGCAAGTGTCGCAGTCCTGCCCGCGGCCCTGCGCACGCGGAGGGGCCGCAGCTGCAGAGGCTGCTGCCCTGTGCGCACCCTGCGGCTTGAGTCTGGATTCGGCTAGCGCCTGGCCCTTCCCCCGATAGCGAAACCCAGGAGGGAGCCGCCTTTATGGCGGGATCCCCTGCTGCCAAGCGACCGGACTGAGGCGGAAAGGGTGGGCTGTCACCTGTGTCCAGACCCTCATTAGAGTGGGTATCCACTACCTTCCCCCGCCCACGGAGCCTGCAGTAGGGAGGGAGCGATCGTGTCGTCTTTCTCTGCTGCGGAGGCAGGGCTGGGGGTTCCCTCATGGTGGGTATCGCAACAGCTCCAACTCTGTAATGCGTAGAGCGGGTTCAGATAACAACCTCCCTCCCCCGCAGGAACTATTAATCCGTGGGGATCCCCTGTCTGTGGTTGTGGCGCAGTGGGGCAGCCTGGCAGGCGGTAGGGAGTAGCCCCCTCCCAATGCTGAAGTGTGGCTGGAACCACGATTACACGTGAGTTTCCTGGCTCAGCCTTCTCCTCCTCTCCCTTTCCCCCCAATCGGGATGCCTTTCCTATCCCATTGACAAATTCAAGCCAATGAGGTTTGGGTCTGGGGCTGTCGCCCAATGGGCATTTCAGGAATGTGCTGGCGCTTCTTCCACCCCCATTCATGCAGGGGGGGGGAGAGGGCTGGGTCTCTCCTGTGCACGTGCTTCTAACTATTCTGCCTTACGTGGTAGGGACAGCGTCTCTGAGCTGTGGCTGCTCTGTTTTTGTTAGTGCAGTATCTAAGACAAACCTGCTGTGGCACAGGTCTTGATTAAAAAGTGTTGGGCGTGACACATGGGGTTTCTGCTCTAGGTTGTCTCACCAGTACAGTGTTGTGTTGCCTGGGGAGGGGTGTCTGCCAAGAGTCACACATCTGTACTCCCTTTGAGTGCTTGGACTGTAAAGGTGGTTAGCAGAAGGATCTGCCACTGAAGTGTTGCCTTCAGATGCTGGAGGTCAGAAGGAAATTAAAGTTGTGTAGATATGTATTTTTAATCTCAAAATTCTGTTTACATGCTTTTAGTACTGTAGAATGAGCATGGGGAAAAGCTTCTAGGTAGTTTACGTATTGTTTAGTTCAGGCAAATGGAGATGTGTAAGAGAAGTAATGCCACATGTGCACCAGGTCTCTGAATATACCCAAGTTGTTTATATGTTATTTATTTTAGTGGCACAAAATATATTGTACTGTAAACCATCCCTGTTCTGAGGTGTTTACTCTCTGAAAGGGAAAAGGGGGATACAGAGTGGTCAGGATGATGACTAGCACACCTTAGTTCTATGGCTATCTCCCTAACTTCCCTTTCCATCTAGCAAATTATTGGTTGGCAAATTTTTTGCAGATTATGGCAGCAGAAGTAGGTCTTAATAATTTGAATCACAGGAGGCATTGCAGATCAGCTAAGGAAAGGCATCCCATGTTTAGAGGGCATCAGAAATGGTATTGGAAGAATTGGATTGATTGTATCCAGGCTAGCATCCTGGGTGCAGAAAAGCTTCTGATTTGGAAAACATACTATCAAGATCTTTGGAGTAGTAGCTCATGGGTCAGAGTGCCAACCACAGGGCAGACTGTCAAGAAGCAGGGCAAAAACACCAAATTGGTTGAGAGTTCTATACTTGGGTTTCACTAAACCATGGAGTCACAGACCCCTTGACTACTGGTTTGTTTTGCCAGCCAGGCAAACTTACCTTTGTGATGGTCCCTTACATCAAAAATCACAATATTCAGGTTACTCCTAGTCCCAAAGGATCAGTTACCCTTGGTCAATTGCATCTTAGACCTCATACCAAAGACAACACTTGATAGACAATCCTATAATCAACTATCTGAAGAGTTAACTAAGGAAAGAAATAATTTAGAAGGTTAAAGCCGGTAAACATACATGCACAAATGAGTTAGTTTTAGGTTTCCTCTGGCAAGATACAAGGTTTCCTGAATTGCAGTTCCATTTCTCCATGGCAAGGTTTCTGTGTCCTGTCCCTCATGCTCCATTTGAGGCATGCAAGGGCACTGACTTTCAATGGGAGCTGGGCACCTAAGTGCTCTTTGTGCCTTGGAAAATCTCACCTTTAAAATAGAACAGTAAAACTAAACCAGTGCAAATTGTATGTAGAGAAGGGTTTATTTGCCAAATCTATAGCTCTAGAAGTATGGAGACAAAGGCCTAAAACTTGCACTTCAGGAACCTAGGCACACTTATTAATATGGATTATTTTCTTCAATTGAATCAAATGGAGAGGAAGCATACGCTGACTTCTTTCCTTGTCTGTTCAATAGCCACTCTGCAACAGGGTGAATTTGATTTAAATCACTAGTCAGGAAGACTCAATTTAATCATGGATTTCTACATAAGAGTGCATTCTTGTTGGTTGTTATAACCTTAATGCATATTCTTCACAACTCAGATGTAGGTTTCATTTTTAGAAGGTACACACTATACATTTTTAAAGTGATATACTTGGAAAAAATTTCTGATTAGCTTTACAGCTATATCTGAAAATGAATGATTGGTTATTTCATTTACCAAAGGTAATTGAAGCAGATATTTATGAAGTCACTGGGAGGTGAACTATCTCCAATTCAACAGGTTAATCATTAATATTTGGAGAATTTTCTTGCCATGCTGTAATAGGAGGAGAACATTACTGGACAGACATTTAAATTGTTTTATTTAACTAAAACATTATGTATTCTGGATTTTTTTAGCAGCAAACACATATTTTAACAAAACAAGCATATGAATTTTTGAATTTAATCATTCAAGTTTTTTAAAATCAGGTTTGTTTTTGTTAAAATTGTTTTTAACTAAAATAATTAAATTAAATATTTTTAAAAAAATTAAATCTACTGTCAGCCAGGTCAACATGAGAAACTTAAAATATTGGCTTCTGTAGCTAACTCAGTTGTCTTCACCTTCATTTTCCTGTTCATAACCTGAAAAAGAAAAACAAGCTTTCCTGCTTTTTCAGGTCCCAAATGATTTCTCAGTTTGGCATGAATTAGTCCAAAGGAAGAAAAATATTCTTTCTACACCAGCAGAAGAAGCTGCTGCTGTTAAAAGTGAGAGTATCACTTCAACGGTCTCTAAATCCAAGTGCTTAAGTGACTTCCACCAGTTCACTGGTGTGACTTTCTTTAAAACATCAGCAAATGTATATTTCTTGAATGGTTCTTATTCCCAAACTGGGTCTCTTTTACGGCCTGCTTTTCCCTTTTAGTGAGAATGGTATGGTAGATCTCAAATCAATGAAGGCTACACTCAAAGACCTCAAGGTTTCTGAAATATGCTGCTCAAACAGTTTCACTTTTGTTTCTACTGCCTGTCCCCCCTTTCTCAAATTTATCTCCAGACTACTCCTTGTGCAGATCTGTTCCACCCCCAACAATCTTGCACTTTTAGAGAGTGGTAAGGGATTGACTCTGTGTACACATTTGCAGAGGGACAATAGGGTTGAGGTCTGTTATTGCTCACCTATGTATGTATGTATTTATTTAAAAGCATTTTTGCTGTTAACAAGCATGTTATCTCTGGAGACAAATCCACAATTGGAGAACTGCAAAACGAGGCATCTCTGATGGTATCTTCTAGAATGAGCTCTGAGTCCTATTGAGTAGATAGCAAGATTAACCTAAATAATCTATATAGAAGCCCCTGGAACACCATAAGATTGGGTTCCTAATCCTTTAACTGTTGGAACTCATTTACAAAATTTTTCTTAAACATTACATGAATATATTTTCTCATACTATAGAATCAGAATTTATAATCCCTATTCCATTATCTGAATTTGAGATATCTTTGAGCTATAATGTATCTTAATTAAAACAATCTGTAGATGAATTTTTTCTCAAAAAGCATTTAAATCTGATTTAAATAAAGTTATTTTTTTAAAAAATCATTGATTTTTATCCACCCTACTCTGCAATCTATTTCAAGTACATACTATACTCTTCATTTTTCTCCATAACTCTAGAGTAGTAAATATAAGAACATAAGGTGCATCTAGCCCCAGTAGCCTGTCTTCTGATAGTGGCCAGTACAGGGTGCCCCAGAGGGAATGAACAGAACAAGTAATCATCAAGTGATCCCTCCCCTGTTGCTTATTCCCAGCTTCTGGCAAACAGAGGCTAGGGACACCATTCCTACCCACCCTGAAATCCAGAGAAACCCTGTGATCCAGAATAATTTTTAAGTGGTTTATTTCATTAATTGCAGAATGATATATTCATGCATATAACTTTGGGAAGTCATTTCTAAATATGGTTCATTGCTCAGGAATTATTCAGAGGCTATTAAAGCTCACTTTTACTTATGAAATCATAGCTACTAACTCTTTTGAACAGCCACTCAATCTTCTCACTTTTTAAAATGTAATCAAAGATTTAAGAACGTCTGTTTTGATTCATGGGTCTTAATTACTGTGAAATCCTGAAGAAAATAAGTTAAAATCTTATGTTGAACAGTACAGCATACTGTTTTCTCTAATTGAAAATTCCTTATACTTAAGTTTGTGTTGGCACATCCCAAATATATACCAATTCCTCTGACAAACAAGATCACGTTAAAGAAGTGAAATAAAATTTCCTCATGGAAGAAATCTATATACCTAATTATACTTAATATTTAGTTCACTGAGCATTTAATTGTAATACTATTACAATTATTGCTGTTTCTTAAAGTAAATCTTCACATGTTAACTAAATTGGTAAAGGCAATTTGCGAATACGAACTTCTGAAATGCTTACATCAAACTCTCTCTGCAAACATCCATATTACACAAGTTAGCATTGCTCTTCTATTAAAATGATAGTTAAATATCAACATTTTTAGTTAATTGGATGCAAATAACTAAAAAAACCTTTCTTTATAATATGCTTACAACTAACTGTAAGCTGGCCCCTTCATGTTCTGATGGACACTGCAAGACAAAAATAGGCAGGAATCAGAAGATAAGAACTCTGGGGCATTAAACACTATTCTCTGCAGAAAGATCTTTTCCATTGGTGATGCTACACTTTTAAGCTTGCTTTACAATTCTGTAGTGGTCTTCACCACTTGGTTTGAAATGAAAATTGGAACTGTCAGATTCCTGGGAGGTGTATAAAATCTTCACGTGTGTATAAAGTACAGTGAACACAGTTTGCTTCCTACGTAACTTTGTGCATCTTTAGAATTCTCATAGAGCTTTGATAAAGATTAAGTCCGTTTTTTTGTAGTGTGCTTTGGAAAAGTTTACTTTTTTCTCATGTCACTAATGTTGGTAGTATGACTAGATGGAAATGTCAATGTGGACCATACTTACCTTCGGATGGTCCTCCTCTCTTCACATTCAAAATAGCACCATATACCTGTGGCAACTACAATAACTGCATATATGGAAAAGTAGTATTAGGAAAGCTTGTGTTTTCAGCTATATTTTAGAGCAATTTAGCAACTGAAATAAGGAATAGCTAGCATCATATGACTGGTCAGCTCTCTGACCACCAAGAACTTTTGTAATGCATTATACTTGGTTTCAGAGCTGAATAATTACCATAAAAATTAAAAAGCGGACCATACCAAAAGAAATCATAACTATGTAGTCTTAGTAGTGACAGTTCTGTTTAGATAAAAGTTTAATTGGTATAGAGTTGCATTGCACACACTGATATGAACTTACTTAAAGCAAGCAATTACTTAGCTGCCATTTAATGTTTTGGATGGACTTCTTTCAGCTTGAGAAATTGAGTGAATCTTTGCTTCTAGATTTAAATTGTTGTACTCTCTACAGATGTAGCCTGAACTTAAATTCTGGTAATGTGTAAGGAACATAAAGTATGGACTAAGGTCCCCTTTGAACTACCAGGCAAACATAACTGATATCGATTTACATAGCTTCAGTAATAGGAGAAATTAAGTTCTGAATCAGTATATGAAACAGTTTGAACCTGAAGTCTGTAATGGCTAAAAACAGTGCTGTTTACACCAAACATGGTGGATTTAAAAAAAATATTTTTTATTTAAATTAAATATGAACTCATTTCAAATTTAATTTGAAACTGGCAGTTGTTTAAGGCCTAAACTTACTATGATCTATTTTTGTGTTTAATTTAAACGATTAAGCAGTACATGTTTGTAGCTGATGTTTTAAAGTTGTACCACTGAACTGCTGATGGAAGTTGTTGGCTAAGCATCTGGAACCAGAGTTTAAATGCTGAACCAGCTTTTGACAGCAGAGTAGCTGCCTCTTCTGCAGGTGTTCAGGGAATATTTTCTTTTCAGTGTATTCAGTTTGGTTCAATTACTAGTTCATTCAGAGTTAAGAAATCATTTGAGTGATAAAGCTGGAAGGTTTGTTTTTATTTTCCAATGTAGTTTGAGGGGATGAGGTGTACTAATTGTAAAATCTTGGAGGACATGGTGACCAGAAACAGTAAGTTCAGATAATAATTTAATACATTAGTTTTAAAGGCAAAACATATTTTGATAAACTTTTAAATGTATCCAGCACATTTAAGGTAGTTTTCTTTAAAGTAAATGCTGTTTTGGGGTATTTTTAATCAAATTTGAATTTCCATCCGAATACATTTTTTTACAAATCACAAATAAAAAATATCTAGTAAGTCATTCACCATTTTCTAACAGAATAAAAAGGTAAAAATTAAGAATCTGAATAAATGCAAATTAAGTTATCTACATATGTATTTAGACAATTATATATAGTGCATCCTCCTGATTAGCAAGGTGTCAAGTTTAGTGTAAAGGCTGTATTTAGTTGCAGATAAACATGTTTTAAAAGTTACCAAACGGTGAGAATCAACCTTTCTTTAGAAAAAAATAACTGAAGTACAAATGTAAAATGCAACTAAAACTTATTTAAATCAAGGTTTCTTGCTTGCTTTTTGAAATCATGATTAAAATTCATAATTTAAATTTTGATTTAAATCAGTCCACCCTGTCATCAAGTTGTGTATGAAATAGGAGAACTACAGGGATCCTTTTTCTCCTCGTCAATGAAGGTCTGAATGTGATAACTCATGAAAGTTGTCTCCTCGACTTCAGTGGAACTACTTGTACATGAATAGACTCGCATGACTGGGAATTCCAGAATGGGCCCTCACAGTTAATAGTTGCATGTTTAGAATAAAAATCTGACACCACTGGTAAATCTTAAGGTTATTAGTAACCCATAGTTGAAGCAATAAGACACTACTTAGTACAGGTAGAATCTTAAATACTGTTCGTATTTAATTGACCTGTAATAATGTTCCTATACAACTAGCTTTTATAGTAGCAATATGCCTTTATAGGCCACAAAGGAGCACAGTCTTGAAATAGCATTTATTCAAATTGTTTAGCAACTTAAGATCAAAATGTGCTTCCATGCAAACTTTTCTTCTTTCAAAACATCTGAAGAAAGTCTGGATTCTTACTAATTTTAAATCCATTATTCTGTTTCAGATGTTACTCAGACATTTGTTTGACTCAAAGAAAAATAACAGCCACTTTTTCACACCGCAATGTTGGTGCATCAACTAAGACAACTTCATGTTCAGGGGAAAAAAGTACTTAAAAGATTAAGCTGACTTCTAAACATTGGGTAAAATATAGAACAAACAATTCAGAGGGGCATGCAATTTGAAATCTAGTTGGTTTAAAATAAGTTAAAAGTAGCTTCATGTTCTGGGCTTCCTAAACCTCCTGACAATTGGAGTGTTCCTTTTTTCCGCATTAAAAATCTTTTGCCTGTTGCTGCATTAAAAAAACTATGCATTACTTTTAATCAAGTAGGAAAACAATAGACAGGTATTTCTAAGCTGATGTCCCTTTAGCTTTTACACATTGAAAAATATAATTGTAAATGGAGCATTATTCTGGAAAATAGTTTAACTACCTATTGAATAGATAGCTGGTCTGCATTACAGCATTTCACCTTGGATTTTAAATGTCTGGCTATGAATGTCCCTATTAGACTGCTGGCACTGTTCATTTAGCCAGCCTCCATGTTCCTGCTTTCTGATTGCTGAGCATAATCATCTGACAGGCAATTAATGCAAAGCAATACAGCCTGACTGCCCTGGTCATTGCTATATGAATTCTCCCAGTGAACCATGCTTAACCTGCTAGTGAACTAGTAAGACATACTTCTGGATGGGCACAAGATACTTTTGGAAGGGGCAGGGATATCTTTATACAAGTGATCTGGTATTTGAGTATCCTGTAACAAAGTCTTGTGGCGGAGTATGAAATGGAGTGAAATCCATTTTAAGTTGCTACCCTAGGATCAGCAAAAATCAGTTGCCTAGTTGAGTTGATCAAACAAAGTTGAATGAAGCTCTATGAGAAACCTTGTCTTAAACATGTTTTCTGGAGGTGATTCATCATAGGGTCTGTCTACACCAGAGTTCTGCACATTGTAGTTCCCTACGATAAATGTGTTACAATGATGATGTAAATAAAAAGCAACCTATAGCAGTGTCTTACCTCCAAATTGATCTGTATTGGTGCAAATCACTTTTATATTGATGCAGTATAGTAGTGGGGGGGGTTATATTGGTGTAGCTATAGTTACATGAGTGCAAAAGTCTCTGGCACAGACAAGCCCTTAGTGTGGTCATTCTGAACCTTTGCCATACCTGTACTCCTCCTCCTTCCCAATTAGCAATATAGAAATGGTTTGGTGGTTACAACTCAGACACCTGTTTGTAATCACAGCTTGAGAACCCATGCCATATTCTGCCTCTGCAGATAAACTTTCAGAATAAAGGAGTACTTCACTGATGAGCGTTCTGCAAGGGCTGAGCTACATTCAGCAAGGAAAAACCCTTGTTTCTTTGAATTTAAAAACACCATTCAGAACTTTCCTTGTGAAAGTCAGCAAGTACCAGTGTGGAAGAAGAGCTGCTGCTGAGTGCCCATTTTCTTTCATAAAATAGAAGAGGCATGCATTTACCAAGTAAAAGTTGTAAACTTCAAAGCCTTATCAAGTACTTTTGTCAGTTCTGCTGGCATTGCTTGGCTGCCAAAGTTTTCTGGTGAATTGAATGACAAGTCCAAATGGCTTTTGTGGTACAATAGACTTGATTCTAGTCATAAGGCTGCTGTGTTGCTCAGGCACAATCAGTGCAAATACCAATCCAGCCCAAATATGAGACTGTTTCATTGATTTCAAGGCTAGAAGGGGACCACTGTGATCATCCAGTCTGATCTCCTGTACAATCCAGGCCATAGAACCTTCCCCAAAATAATTTCTAGAGTATATCTCTTAGGAAAACATTCAGAGATGGAGCATCTACCATGACCCTTGGTAAATTGTTCAATGGTTAATTATTCTCGCTGTTAAAAATAGGTGCTTTATTTCCAGTCTGAATTTGTCTAACTTCAACTGCCAGTCATTGAATTTTATCTGTCTTTGCTAGGTTGAAGATCCCATTATCAAATATTTTTTTTGGTCTGTGTAGGTACTTAGACTGTAACCAAGTCACCCTTTAATCTTCTCTTTAAGATATAGTGATAGCTGCAAGGAGCTCAATCTATGCCATGTTTTCTGATCCTTTAATCATCTTCATGCCTCTTCTCTGAACTGTCTCCAATTTATCAACATCCTTCTTGAGTTACAGACACCAGAACTGGATAACAGTATTCCAGCAGTGGTCACATTAGTACCAAATATAGAGTTAAAATAATCTCTGCTCTTTGAGATTCCCCTGTTCATGGATCCAAGGATTGCATTAGCCCTTTTGGCAACAGTCTTTCATTGGGAGCTCATGTTCAGCTCATCCTTCTCCATGACCCCTAAATGTTTTACAGTCACTGCTTCCTAGGCTAGTTCCCCATCTTTTAAATATGGCCTACATTCTTTGTTCCTAGATGTGTATATATTTAGCCATTATTAAAACATAGTTTGCTTGAGGCCAAGCAATCCGTCTTGCTCTGTATCAGTGACCTGTCCTCTTTCCTTATTTTACCACTCCCCTAATATTTGTCATCTGCAAACTTTCAAGGATTTTGGTTTCTTCCAGGTCACTGATAAAAATGTTAAATAGCATAGGACCAAGAACCGATCCCAGTGGGACCCCCTCTAGAAACACCCTCGAAATGCTGATTCCCCATTTCTAACTACATTTTGAGACCTATCAATTTGCCAGCTTTTAATGTGTGCCCTGTTAATTTTATCCTTCTAGTTAATCAAAATGTCATGTAGTACCAAGTAAAATGCTTACAAAAATTTCAGTTTATTATAGCAACACTATGGCCTTTATTAACCAAACTTGTATTCTCATAAAAAGAGTCAAGTTAGAAAGAATCCATCTTCCATAAACCCAAGTTGATTGGCATTACTTATATTACCCTCCTTTAATTCATTATTAATCAAGTCTACTATCGGTCATTCCGTTATCTTACCTGGGATCAGTGTTAAACTGACAGGCCTATAATTACCTGGGTCATTTCCTTTACCCTTATTAAATAATGGCACAACGTTACCTTTTTTGCAATCTTTTGGAACTTCCCCAGTGTTCCAAGAGTTATTGAAAATAAACATTATGGTCCAGCAAGTTCCTCAGCCAGCTTTTTTTAAAACGGTTGGATGCAGGTTATCTGGACTTACTGATTAAAATATTTTTAACTTTAGTAGCTGCTGTTTAACATCCTCCAGAGATGCTAGTAGAATGAAAGTGTTAGCATATGACTGTATCGTCTGTTTTTCCCAAATACAGAACAAATATTTACTGAACACTTCCGACTTTTCAGTATTGATAATTGTGCCATTTCCATCTAGTAATGGACCAATGCTGTTAGGATTCTTTGTTTTACTTTTAAACTCTCTATTATCCTTAACTCTGGTGGCCATAGACTTTCCCTTGTCCCTTTGGTTATCTGATCAATTTGCTAACAATTCCTATTTTCTGATTTATATTTATGCTGTCTTCCCCTTTCTTCCATTTATTTTATATTTTTATTTTTATAGGTCACTTCCCTTCCCTTCTAAACTAGGTTGTTTTTAACCAATATAGTCTTGAGTGTGGCTTTTTGGACCGCTAGTAAAGTACTTAAACAATTCGCAATTATCATTCTCATTTTTCCTATTAAATTGTTCCAGCTAATTTGGCTCAGTTGTTTTCAGTTTTGTGAACTGACATTTTCAAGAACCATATATATTACTGGTTTGGACTTCATTCGGTTTGCACTTTATAAATGTGATTAAGTTATGATCACTTGTACCTAAACTACAGTTAGCGCTTAGTTGTGTGATTAGTTCCTCTTTATCCCTCAGGTGAGGTCTAGTTAGAATTCCCCTGTGTTGGAGGCAACATTTTTTGAGTTAGGAAATTGTCATTTATAATACTTAGAAATTCTGTGGGTGTTGTAGTACTGGTGCATGGTATGTCTAGCATATGTTTTGAAGTCCTCCATGATCTCACAGCTTTTTTTCCCTACACATGATAGGTAGTTGTGTAAGGAGCCAATCATCCTGTTCCCTGGTATGATTTGGTGGTCTGTAGCAGATGCCAACTAATACACATCTTGTACTTTATCTGTTAGGATGTTGATCCACAAGCTTTCAAAATCATTTTCTTCCAAGTTATCAGTGACTCCCAAAACATTTTTTGACTGAGTGCTACTCCCAGTCCTGTTTTTGCTCACTTGATCCTTTCTAAATAGGTTACAACCATTGATTTCAATAATCCAGTCATGGAGATCATTCCCTTTCAGGTTTAGTAATACCAACTAGGTGGAATTTGTTCCTAAATGAGCAGTTTCAATTCCTCTTGTTACCCATGCTCTTGCTATCAGTATATAGGCAAATTAAGAATTTCTTCATGTCCCTTGGTTCCTTGATTGATTTTTTGTGATAAATGAGTGCTTGTATCTTGCCTCTTTTTACTCTCCTTTTGTTGTTAGTTTAGTGCACTCCTGACTAATCTGGCCAGCCTGGCTCTTAGGAGATTGGTTCCCTTTCTACTGAGATGGAGGTCATCTAAACTATGCAATCTCCTTTTACCATAGAAGGTGGTTGGTGTTCCACAATATCAAATGTCTACACCACTTACCTAGCTAGTACTTCACTTCCAAAGACTTCTGCCTTGTCTTCCTTTGCTCACAGCACAGGAAGAAACTGTGATCACTTGGAAATTCTTCTCCTTCAACACCCTTCCAAGTACCCTGAAGTCTTGTCTGATCTGTGATATCCCACAATGCAGTGTCATTAGTGATATGAACCATCATGAATAGATCCTTGCCCATTAACTTGAGAATCCTATTCATTGTTAGAGTGATGTCTCATGTTTTGGCTCTGGAAAGGCAGCATACCATCCTGTTGTCCTGTGCCTTGCAGAATGTTTTTTCAATTCTTCCAAGTATTGAATCCCCAACAAGAATAGTTTGTCATCTTTATACAGGTGGAGAACTCTTCGTAAGCAAACTTGATTTTTTTTCTTACAGGTTGAGTTGAGCTACCATCTTCAGGGTTAGATGGTGTCCCGTACATTCCCTTGGACCAGCTGGATCTTGAGATCTTCCACAGTTTTCATGTTGAGGACCTGATATCGATTGGAAACTGCTAGCTGTGTGGAATTCCTCCTGGTCCTCTCTTCTCTGGTAGCCACAGCCTGCCCATCTTCATCTGTCCCCAGCTGTGAAGAGCACTGCTCTGACCTCTTCTCATGCTTACACAGTGTCAGGTCTTCCCTGACTTCCTCTTTTTCTGATTCTTTGGTGGCCAGCTCCTTTTGTTCTTGAACCTGATGGTTCCTGTATCTGGCTGTCTAGGAACTCCTCAGCATCTCTGCTTGCCCCTTAATCTAAGAAACTTCCTCCGCCACAGCCACCAACTTGCATTTCATGCACAGGAAGTGACTTCTGACTTCAGACAGGAAAGAAAACATGGCACATCTGTGGCAAGTCACCACAACTGTTCTGTTGCTGGTCATCTTGAAATCAGAGTGGGACCTGGAAGGAAGAAAAATATCACTTTCTCTAAGCTCCTGCCATAACTGTTTTCTGCCTCTATTCGCGGCGCTGGAATTTGCCTGGGAACTGACTTTTTATACCAAGTCACCCTGCTTAGCTCATTTCAGCTCTGCTCCTCACCATCAGGGCAGCAGTTAACTCAGACTTCAGACAGTGGGACTGATTAACGCTCACATTTCAGTCTCAGGGCATGTCTACAAACTTTAAGTCGACATACAGGCACCGGAGTAATTAAATTGTTTGTGCATGTCCATGCCACGGTCCTTGTCAGTGGAGTGCATCCTCACTAGCAGTGCTTGCATGCATAGCCGCAGGGAGGTTTGGGGGGGGTTTGCAAACAGGGGTGACTGGGAACATGGCTTCGGCATCCCATGATATACTTTTCTCCCTCCCCTGATTTTATCTGCAACCCATAATATTTTCCAAAAGGCTGGCATAATTGTGCATATACCATCTCTAGCGAAATATGGATCCAGACAGCTGTGCACTATTATTGTGAGCATCACAAAAACTGTGCACCTTATCCAGTGGTATTTTCAGAGAGGAGCTGCTGCACGGAACATTGCAATGTCCTTCAAGTAGCCTTGCTGGAAGCCATGGAACAAAACAATTCCTGGTTGTTGGCAGTCGCGTAGCAGCTGAACACAGTGGTGTGCCAATTCTGGCCCTGAGAAGCAAGCTGATTGGTGGGATTGCATCGTTATGCAAGTATGGGATGATGAGCAGTGGCTGCAGAACTTTTATACACATAAGGCCACTTTCAAGGAACTGTGTGCTGAGCCCTCCCCAGCCCTGCAGTGCAGCAACACTAAAATGAGATGTGCTCTGATAGTGGGAAAAGCGAGTGGCGATTGCTGTGTGGAAGCTTGCAATGCCAGATTGCTACTGGTCAGTGGGGAATCAATTTGTAGTTGGGAAATCCACTGTGTGGGTTGCTGTTGTGATCCAAGTATGCAGGGCCATTAATCGTCTTCTCCTAAGAAGGGTCACTCTGGGCGATGTGCAGGAGATACTGGATGGTTTTGCTGCAATGGGGTTCTCGAACTGCAGTGGAGCGATAGCATGCATATCCATATTGGCACCAGACCACCATTGTCAGAGTACATAAACAGCAAGGGATACTTTTCTATGGTGGTGCAAGTGCTGGTGGATCACATGGGGAGGTTTTACTGACAACATGGGATGGTCCAGGAAGGTGTCTGATGCATGCATCTTTAAGAACACAGGTCTGCTCAGAAAGCTGTAAGCAAGGACTTGTTTTCCAGACTGCAAAATCACCATTGATGTTGAAATGCCAATAGTGACCCTGGGAGGTCCAGCCTACCCCTTACTCCCATCACTCGTGAAGCCATACACCAGACATCTGGGCCGCAGCTGTGAGCGGTTAAACCAGGGGTCGGCAACCTTTCAGAAATGGTGTGCTGAGTCTTCATTTATTCACTCTAATTCAAGGTTTCACGTGCCAGTAATACATTTTTAACGTTTTTAGAAGGCCTCTTTCTATGAGCCCCCTGGACCAGTGGCCAGGACCCGGGCAGTGTGAGTGCCACTGAAAATCAGCTTGTGTGCCACAGGTTGCCTGCCCCTGGATTAAACAATAGGCTCAGCAAGTGCAGAATGGTTGAATGTGCCTTTGTCCATTTGAAGAATCGCTGACGTGAAGCAGTGTATCTCAACTTTGAAAACCCATTTTATTAATGACTGTGATGGGGCAGTGCCCCTCATTGTCTGTCAAAGGATTAATAGCAGCTCTTGGAGCAGCTGCGCAAAACCCAACCAACCAGAGGAAGGCTTAGAAGCAGCCAATCAGGGCCAGGTTGGGTCCTAGAAGAAGGGCTGCAGGGAAGAGAGGAGCTGGGTTTGTCCCTGGAGCTTGAGGGAGAAGGACTGGCTGCCTGTAGAGAGAAGTACCTGGGACAGGGCAGTGCTGGGCAGGGTTGGGGGAGCAAGCAGAGCTTCCAGACTGTGGCCTTGATACAGGGGCCAAGTAGGTGCTGGGGCTATGGGGAAGTGGCCCAGGGAAAGCAGGTAGCAGCAGAGGGGAAGGAGAGGCAGTGAGCACCTGCTATAGGGTCCGTGGGTTGGGGCCCAGAGTAGCGGGTGGGCCTGGCCCTGCTCCCCCTTTGCCCCACTGGCTGCCAAGGGAAGTGGCCAGCCAAAGGACTGCAGTTTGCCCCGAGCAAGGGGCTGGACTAGGGGCTGCAGTTAGCCACTGCAGCAAGAAGCCAAGCGAAGGACTGCTGGTTCACCCAGAAGGGGAGATAACTGAGTTGGGGCACAGCCGGAGGGCCATGCCCTGAAGAGGACGCCGTAGTCTGGAACAAGGCGGGTCCCCAGAGACTGTGGAGAAGCAGTGATGGAAAGTGAGACGCCACAAGAGGAGGATGCCCTGCTGATGGACAGAGCTAATTCCCAAAGAAACCAGCAGGAGGCATCAGTGGTGAGCACAACCTGTTACAATGACCCACAGTAATGTGTGGTGCTTTCCTGTGTTGTGCCTACCAATAGTCTGAACCTTGCTGTGTATGTAGTGATGTTACCTTGGAAAAAATACCTGTTGCTTTGCTCAGAAAATAACGTACAGCCCCTGCTCACTAGCACCACTAGAGCTGCCTCCCAACCTACTGCTGGAAGACCATCACTGGGGAGAAATTCCATTCAGCCTTGGCCCTTCCAAAGGTACTGCTGGTGAATGGGGGATGTACTTGATGCCTGGGGAATGTGCATTGACCCAGCAACTCATCTGTGTTGGGGGATGAAACAGTGGCTGCCATGAGTGAGGGGAGCGTGGGCTGCTGCTTAGTGTGGAAGGGATAGGAGCCAGGACTCCTGATTTCCATTCACCACTCCGGGCCTTTGAAGTTGTGCTCATACCCCCGTGCCTCAGTTTTCCCCCTTTGCCTCCCCACACTTTGAATTAATAAATATTTCATTTTCAAGACATGGACTTTTAGTGTGTGTGTGTGTGCGCGTGCAAAAAAAAATTGACAGAATTAAACCTTGGAAAGATGGGAATACAATGGGCCCCCTCCCATTGTAAAAATGTGAAAACACATTAATCTCTTTAAAAATCAGTGTGTGTGGCTGAGATTCTGTGCATCCTTGCCTGAGGCTGAGCGGAAGGGATATTGCATTTGCCCCCCACACCTAATGGAATGTGTGTGGAGGGAGGGGGGAGTACAGCGATGTTGGAATGCAGTTCTGCCGGGGCTGCAGAGGGAGTCAAGCCTCAAGCTGTTTCTCCTGTAGGTCATTCAGATGCCTCAACATGTCTTTGTTCCTTCAGAATCCCCATCATCACCTTCTCTGTGCCATGCTCATTCTTAGGGGCTTTTCTCCTCCTCATAATGTCTGTGTCCATGTTTTCTGCAAGAGCAATCCTCCATGCCCTCTGCTCAGTTTCCACTGTCCCAGAGGTATTCATTATCTCATTAAATGTTGTCATGCATTCTTTCGCCTTTGTCTTATCTGGGAGACCCTCTCCGCTGGTGTGGAGGAAGTGTAAAGGCTACACTTTCAGCTGTAAAACAGGCACAGCACAAAGGGACCATTGTCAATGCAAACTTGCCATATAAAAATCCTTTCCCTGAATCTATACAAGTGTAAAGCAGAACATTTTCATTTCTACAAGGTATTCATTGAACTTGTTTGCTGTCCTAGCCATGGTGAGTAGGGCAAGGGAGCTGGACCATCTGCAGTGGACGGGGGGCCAGGAGAGGACAACATGACCCACAGCAGAACTGTAGGTGCCCAGGGGACCATGCCACCTTCCCTTTCTAACATGAACATTGTCTGGAGGTCAAGATCTGGCATTCCCCTTCCCAAACTGCTAGCAGAGGCGGTGAGGGGTATGTCTCTATGCATGTGATGGCCTACAGCCACTGAAACATTTTCCTTTTCTTCCCCTGCCACTGTTAGCCTCCCAGAGTAGCCCAGGGACACAGTGGGAGGCCTGGACCATCTACCTGCCCCGTGCAGGGGGGGCCAGAGTGTCCAAGAACACCCTTTGACCTGTGTCCTCACACCCTGTCTGCCCTAGGCTTACAGTTTGTGTGGGCAATGTCAACCCCTGCCACCCAGACTACAGCCATGTAGTGTCAAGCGTGGGGGAAGGGATGGAAAAACAAGAAGGGGCCCACAGGCACTAGTGTTTGTGGGTCGAGCAATTGAAGTGAATACTACCACTGTCTCCCATAGATAACCCTAGCTGATATGCTCCTGAAAGTAACACAGGCTGCAAGGGAACAGCTGCTGCAAGTGTCCAGGTACAGACTGGGTCCTTATGCTGCGATGATGCCTGCCAAATTAATACTGGAATGGTGTGCGAAAGTGTCGTACCATGGTGGAAGAAATACGGCAACCTTCCCCAGAAACCTTCTACAATGGATTAGAGTACCTGCATGATAGTTTCCTAGAGATCTTTATGGAGGATTCCCAGGACATCCCTCTGTACACAATGTTTTGCAGGGCACCCTCTGCCTAGCTTGTCCAGGCACTGGGAAGCAGGTAGCCACTCTACTGCAACTGTTTTTTAAATAAAAAAACAAAAACATAAGAACATGTGACCCCCCCCACACACAATATTTATGGTAAATGCTCAGCAGAGGTTCCTTCCCTGGAATCATGCTTAGCCATGCTGCTGCTCTGCACTTGGCTGAACTTTCCAGGGTTGCAAACAGCTCCTGGCTCTCCGGGACAAAATATCAGAAAATATCATATTGCTGCTATATAAATTTATGGTATGCCCACATCTGGAATTCTGCATGCAGATGTGGTTGCCCCATCTCAAAAAAGATGCATTGGAATCAGGGCCGGCTTTAGCAAGAGCGGGGCCCAATTCCTGGGGGCGGGGCTTGCAGCAAGCCCCGCCCCCAGGAATCGAGCCGGGATGGGGGGGGGACCCGCGGGGGGGGGGGGGGGGCAGAGCCGCTGGGGCCTGCGGGAACGGGCCACGCCTCCCCGGAGCCCTTTTCGCGCCCCCACCCCAGCTTACCTTGTTCTGCTGGCCCGCCCCTGCTTCTTTTCAGACTTCCCGCGAATCTCTGATTTGCGGGAAGTAGGGGAGGGGGCGGGGCGTTCAGGGGAGGGGAGGAGGGGCTGGGGAAGTGAGCTGGGGGGCGGGGTGGACAGCTGCAGCGCGGGGCCCAATTCAGCCGAATCGGCCTAAAGCCGGCCCTGTTTGGAATTGGGAAGGTTCAGTAAAGGGCAACAAAAATGACTGGGGTATGGAACAGCTTCCATATGAGGAGAAATTGACTGGGATTTTTCAGCTTGGAAAAGAGACTACTAGGGAATTGGGAGGGCGGGGGGGGAAAGAGAGTCTATAAAAATCATGACTGGTGTGGAGAAAGCAAATAAGGAAGTGTTATTTATGCCTTCTCATAATGCAAGAACTAGGGGTCACCAAATTAATAGGCAGCATATTTAAAACAAACAAAAGGAAGTACTTTTTCACACAACACAGTCAACTTGGTGGAACTCCTTGCCAGAGGATGTTGTGAAGGTGAAGACTATATAACAGGGTTCAAAAAAGCACTAGATAAGTTCATGGAGGATAGGTCCGTCCATGGCTATTAGGCAGGATGGGCAGGGATGGTGTCCTTACCCTAGCCTCTGTTTGCCAGAAGCTGGGAATAGGCAACCAGGGATGGATCACTTGATTACCTGTTCTGTTCATTTGCTCTGGGGCACTTGGCATTGGCTACTGTAAGAAGACAGGATACTGGGATAATGGACCTTTAAAGAACAAGATGGCTGTTCTTATACAGTGGATCTCCTGCTCGTCTTTGTCCCATTGTCGTCGTCCTCAGTGTTGCCTGTGGTGGCCTGGGACTCTTGACTCCTCAGAGGTATCCACGCTGCTCTTGGAGGTTTGGGTGGGGTCATTACAGAGAACAGCATGCAGTTTCTGTAAAAGTAGCACATCTGCAGTGCTGAGCCAGAGTGACTGTTCGCCTCTCTTGCCTTCTGCTATGCCTGCTGCAGCTCCTTTGCTTTCAAACGGCGCTACTGCAGATCCCTTTGGTAGCCCTGCTCCATGCCATGAGAGATCTTCTCATAGATATCCACATTTCTATGGCTTGATCTGAGCTGTGCCTGGACAGTCTTTGTTCCCCACAGACCCAGGAGATCCACCACCTTCTGTGTACTCCAGACAGTGTGTTTGGAGCATGGAACCAGCATGATCAGCTGGGTAGGCAAGCTCACCACGCAAATGGAAATTCAGAAGTTTACAGGGGGGGGCTCTTTCCTGTGTACCTGGCTGCTGGGCAGCAGAGTTGAGAACGGTGACCAGAGTGATCACAGAGCATTATGGGATACCTCCTAGAGGCCAGTTAAATCAATGTAAGGACCATATCTACACTGCCATTATGTTGACTTAATTATGTCAATTGCTACACTTCTTATGGAGTTAGAGTAAGCAAGTCAAGGTAGCAGGCAAGTTATGTTGGCAAGAGGGATCTGGTAGCATAGAGATGCATTGTATTGGCCTAACTCTGTAGCGTAGACCAGTCCTCCCAGCCCTTACCAAGGCACCAAAAACAGATCTGTCTCAGTTGATTAAATGGGGACACTCAGCCCAGTTATGCAGCTTGCAGATAGAACAGTCAGACAACCTACAGACAAAACAACTGCACCACTCATCAAGTCTTGCTACCTCCAAGCACAGCTACAACCCTCAAATTCTCTTAACTGCCTGTGTTCATGGCTCCTTCAGAGTTGTTCTCCCCCCCCCCCCCCCCCCATGTCCTGTCTGGACAGTGAAACCAGCAGCCATAGTATATGGACACTTCCCACTCTTATTGGACTGGAGTCTCATTCATTTTGTATTGAAAAGCATTGGCAGTTCTGAACAGCTGTTTTATTAAATGGCTGCAGATGTTCAATCACCAACTGCCTGCATCATGGGGAAGAAAACTATTTTGACAACAGAACCCAACAAAACAATGCACCCAGCATTTCAAGTGTCAATCAGGATTTCCCCAATTATGAGTCTTGAGACAGCTTTGGCTGTTTGCAGTGACATGGTATAATGCTCAGAGGGCTTTATTTTGCAAAGGTGAGTGGCTGGATCCAGGTGGCTTGGTGTTTTCCTTTTAATCATGGCCATATACATGCCCATAAAGGACTCCGGGACAACTCTGAAGTATTATGGCAGCTGACAAGCATTCTGATGTGCTCTGATTTGGGCTCAGCAGAGGAAGGTCAGGCTTCAAGTAGCAGATCCACAAATGAGGGGGGGGAAAGGAACTGTTGGGTCTACTCTGCTGCTTGGCTTCATGGAACAGTGCAGGAAAAATATAATGTAATCCGGTTCCGTTGAGAACTGGAGAGGAGGAGGAAAATTGAAAAATAACACTGAGCACTTGACTGCAGAAAAAGACTCCCATGATAAGTGTGCCATTTCCACCAAAAATGCCAGATTTCCTGGCCAAAGAATCCTGGTGTTCAAAGGGCCTTGATTGAGATAAATGGGGGCAGTTAACGCCTCTGAGCTATTTTCAATATATCTGCAGATTCACCCAGGCATCACTGCATTGATTTAACCTCAAAAATGTGAAACCTCTCTAGTGTCCCTAGGCGTGGTATTCAGCAACACTTAATCCATGCCTACACTAGTGAATTTAGAGGCACAGCTGTAGCCAATCTGTGCCAACAGGGGAGAGCTCTCCCATTGACATAATAAAACCATCTCAACAAGCAGCAGTAGCTATGTTGGCTTCTACCCCCAACAAGTGTGCACACAAGCGCTTACGCCAGCAAAACTTATGTCACCAAGGTTTTTTTCATGTCCCTGTGGGTCACATAAGTGGTAGTATAGACATGGCCTTAAAAATCAGTTTTAAGTAAGCAGGTGTTGACTCTCAGCTCATTTACTAGTCATTCTTCTGTTTTCCAAAACTTTAAATAAATGAGAACTAGAAGTTTGATCCAGTACTTCCTGGTTTTCTTTCTTGTATACCCATATTAAGAAACTTTTCTTGGAGCAGTAGTCATTTAAGCATTAAATTACTAGAGGGTTTCATGCTTAGCTGAGCTGTACACCCAGGCAGGCCAATTGTCACCCCCTCTGATGTCCTAACACTGAGATCATTGCCTCACCCCTGTACTAGTGACTATATAGTGATCTTAATGAAAACCAGGCTTTTCTGGCTGTCAGGCTTTCAGTTAAATCAGTAGGGGTCTTGCCTTGAACATTCCCCTGAATGTTTTCTGAAACTTTAGAATTGATCAGTTGCAGTTTTCAAAAGTTATCAAAGTACTAAGAAAAATGCCATCAAGTGGAGTGTAAGGCTTCACTTCACTCAGCCAACAGAAAATATATGTACGATTTTAACACTTAACACTGTTAGCATCAGAATGTAGGAACTGAACACCAATGAATAATTGCCTAGATTTAAAAAAAAAAAAAGCCTTTAAAGATACCACTTTGGGAGTCAAGGGAAAAATCCTTCACTTGGGTAAAATAAATGAGTACAAAAGCCAATTTCATTTGTCAATTGAACTGCACAAAAGAGGGAAGATACAGACTGTCTTCAATGTACTCCTAAATCTAATCTTTTACGAAATACCCAGGTATCTTTTTATTCCTCTTAGAATTTCATTGTATCAATTCTTCTCAAGGCTAGTTTGTTTATATAGATCATACTGTGATCAAATCTGAAAAACCTGGTAAACATAAGAGGTGGAAGGAAATAGTGCTGTCTTCTGAATGTATGAGAACACAGCAAAGAAGATAAGCACAGCCAATACTGTAGGCATACAGCTGACTTAATAGTACAGGATATCGTCTTATTCAAGAAACTACTATAGAGGGTGGATAAAAATCAATATCTTTTTTAAAAAACAATCAGATTTTTATTTAAATCTGATTGTTTTGGTAAAATGCTTTTTGAGGAAAAAATCCATCTAAAGGTAGTTTTAATTAAGATACATTATAGCTCAAAGATCTCATTCATATAATGGAATAGGGATTATAAATTCTAATTCTATAGTATGAGACAATATATTCATGTAATGTTTAAGAAAAGTTTTGTAAAAGAGTTCCAGTAGTTCATGGATTAGGGACCCAATCTTATGGGGTTCCAGGGGCTTCTATATAGATTATTTAGGTTAATCTTTCTATCTACCCAGTGGGATTCAGTGCTCAGTCTAGAAGATACCATCAGAGATGCTTAGTTTTGCAGTTCTCAGTTTGTCTCCAGAGAACATTTTTGTTTTGTTAACAGCAAAAATGTTTTTAAATAAATATATAGAGGTGAGAAATAACAGACCTCAACCCTATTGTCCCTCTGCAAATTTGTGTACACCGAATCAATCCCTTACTTCTCTAAAAGTGCAAAGTTTCAAAAAGTTCAATGAATAGAAGATTGTTGGGGGCGGAATAGATATGCACATGAAATAGTCTGGAGATAAATGTGAGGGGGGGTGGACTGGCAATAGAAACAAAAGTGAAACTGTTTGAGCAGCATATTTCAGAAATCTTGAGGTCTTTCTGAGTGTAGCCTTCATTGATTTGAGATCTACCATACCATTATCGCTAGAAGGGAAAACCTATAATGGCAGCAGGCCCTAAAGATAGGGTTACCATCTTTTAGTTTTTAAAAAGGACACTCCATGGGGACCCGGACCCGCCCCAACCCCGCCCTCAGCCCCGCCCCAACTCTGCCCCCTCCCCTGAACGCTTCTCCCCCTCCCCTGCTTCCCGCGAATCAAATGTTCGCGGGAAGCCTGAAACAGGGAGGCAGCAGGTAGGCTGGGACGGGGTGCGGCGCGGCTCAGTCCGGCCCTCCTGGCCGAGCGGCTCCCTTCGGCGGCTGGCCAGCCCAGGCCAAGAGGCTCTGGCCCCGACATCTCCCGCCCGGCTTGGCTCGGGCCGCTCGGCCCTGCACCCCCGGCTCCTGCCGAGCATCGCCGGCCCCAGCCCCAGAGGCCCCAGCCGAGCATCGCCGAGCCCTCCCTCCCGATTTTCCCGGACATGTCCGGCTTTTGGGGATTTCCCCCCGGACGGGGATTTGAGCCCCAAAAAGCCGGACATGTCTGGGAAAATCTGGACGTATGGTAACCCTAGTAAAGAGACCTAGTTTGGGAATAAGAACCATTCAAGAAATGTTTGCTGATCTTTTAAAGAAAGTCACACCAGTGAACTGGTGGAAGTCACTTAAGCACTTGGATTCAGAGACCGTTGAAATGATACTCTCACTTCTACACCAGCAGAAGCTACTGCTGTTAAAAAGAATATTTTCTTTCTTTGGACTAATTCATTCCAAATTGAGAAATCGTTTGGGACCTGAAAAAGCAGGAAAGCTTGTTTTTCTTTTCCAGATTATAAACAGGAAAACGAAGGAGAAGATTACTGAGTTAGCTCCAGAAGTCAATATTTTAAGTTTCTCATGTTGACCTGGCTGACAGTCGATTTAATTTGTTTTTAAAAAAATCTTAACTATTTTAGTTAAAAACAATTTTAACAAAAACAAACCTGATTTAAAAAACTTGATGTTTAACTAAATTCAAAAATTCATATTCTTGTTTTGTTAAAATGTTTGCTGTTGAAGAAAAAAATCTAAAGTACATAATGTTGTTTTAAATAAAACAATTTAAATGTCTGTCTGGTGATTGTTCTAATACAGCATGGCAAGAAAATCCTCCAAATTTCAATGATTAAACCCATTGAACTGGAGAAGTTCACCTCCCAGTGACTTCATAAATATCTGCTTCAGTTACCTTTGGTAAATGAAATAACCAAACATTCATTTTCTGATATAGCTATAAAACTAACCTGAAAAGCTTTCAAAGTAAGTCACTTTAAAAATGTATAGTGTGTACCTTCTAAAAATGAAACCTACATCAATCTGAGGTGTGAAGAAATGTATTAAGGTTATAACAACCAACAAGAATGCATTCTTATGTAGAAATCCATGATTAAATCACTAGTCAGGAAGACTCAATTTAAATCGGTTTGATTTAAACCAAATCCATCCTGTATACACTACTCAAAACTTGCTATGAGATGCACTGAGATTTAGGAGTATCTTTAGATTGGTTAACCAAGAAATAATTGTTTTAAAAATTTATTTTATGAAATTTTATGGATTGTGAAAGCTTAACTTAAATTGTGAAGATTTAGCAGTCTAGAGCAAAGTGGGAGGTGAGAGAGAAGCTGGGGTCAGCTAAACTACCTGTCAGATAGTAATGGACTTCCTAGAATTTGCGCTTGGCAGCTATGAGGATATTCAGAAATGTGCATTTTAATTTGATATAGTTTAACCAAGAAGCCCAGCATAATTTTATAGATTGGGTAGCATTTTCTTAATAAATTGTTTAATTTAAATGTGCTCTAAAGCAGGACTGATGGAATTGAAGCTGCCTTGTAAACTTACAAATACTGAATGGTAATCTGATTGGGATGTTTACTGCATAAATATATTGGTTAAGTGCAATAGGAAGTCTGTAAGGAAAAATAAGCGGGAAGGGAAAAATGACCCTAGATAATCACTTCTCTATGAACATTTGAGGGAGATTGAGACAGTGCCAGGACAGAAAATGTCCTCTGCACATAGGAATTTTTAAATCTGCTAGAGTTCCTTCAAAGTAAGACTATTGGTGTTGGGTAGTGGGGAGAGTATGGAGCAAGCAAACTTAGGCGATGGTTACATGACAGAGCTTACAGTGGTGCTGCTGTAGTGCTGCTAGCCTAAGAGGTAAGCGCCGATTGGTGTTAGAAGAAGTTAGGGTACCATCAGGTGATGGTTAGCCTTTAGTGTAAAATGGACATGCATGAAGAACATTTGTTTTAAAACCCTTTTTCCTCATGCCTTTAGTCTTATTGCAAAATAACTTTCTCTTCAAGAAGGCTGTTTTGTCACTCTACGCAACTGGTGAGACTCCCTAAGGGAAGGTGCCAGAACCTGGGTAAGCACTGTTACACAGGATACTGCAACCAGATCTAAGAGTGAGAGAACAGCAGAAATCCACCCCAAGAGAGGTAAAGGCACAAGGCCTGACCACTTGAGTGGTAATAAGAGGTACCTAGACCAGAAAGGGAACAGAGTGGCAGCTAGATAAGTAACAGTGACAGGAGATGCAGATAAATATATTCAGTTGAGGAACTAAATTAAGTCTGTCTTCTAGTTTTTTAATAGAAACTTCATCACCTTAGACATTTTAAAAAAATACAAACACCTGCTGTGCATTTTAGATCCTTTCATTTCAAATCACTGATTATGAAGACTAAGAAGTAATATAGATGGTAGACTATAAAATGGGTTGCTGGAAGTGTTTGGTGCTGAGTTCAGCTGAAAGTTACTGCTTTAATCTTTAAAGGGTTAATTCTCAAATGAATTTTTCTTCAGTGGCACACTTTCTGCTTATCTTTCTCATTTGAGTTCAACTTTGTACTGGCATTATACATAGACAAATGGGTTTTTACTGCTAAACTGGAATTTGGCATTAATTCCATAATTGTGAAACAACACTTTATTTCAGTGTGTACTACCTTCTGATTACTCAGTTTATTCCCATTAAATGCAAGTTTTAAATGTTAAACAGTCAGGTGAAGTAACTGGTGTGTGATGGCTTGCCTGTTACATTTTTACGTTGGCATTCATTAAGAAATTAGTTGGTGTTTAGTGGTGGCTGTAGTTAACACTGATCACTTATAGAAGAGATACTTAAATATATGGATGCATAGCTTTTTCATGATGAAGCTATCAAATGTTTAGCTTTACCAAGTTTCAGTAGATATGGATCTTAGCACTTTTTGTGGATTGTATTATTTAAAATATTGTTAACTTCCATGGAAGTTGCACATTAGATAAATGTAGGCGAAGCTTTGGGAGTCTGAAGTTTCAGTACGACGTTTTGTTTAAAGGGATGAGCAACGTGTACTAGTGGCCAGTATATTGTTTCGTGCGGAAGCTTAAAAATAGTGCTCTGATGCACCATATTCTAGAGAATATTTACTATAAGTTAAGTTTTGGTCTTAATTGACCAGGTTTCACTTTATTCATTGAAACTTGTTTGTGTGTTGGGGTGGAGCGACAACCTGTCCTAGTGCATCATCCTGTGATTACCAGGGTATTATAATCCGGTAGTTTATCCTATGTGGACTACACTTTTTTAATCCTGCCCCATAGAAGGCTAACCTAAATAAAACTTACTAATATTCATGTATGAAGCTGCTTAAAGTGGCACTAAAAAACTCAAGATTCCTTATGTTAAGACAAGGGGGGGGGAATCAGCTTTTATTTAAAAAAAAAAATGCAAAAGCAAATGGCTTGTTCACACACAGGTTCAGATAACATCCTATACTACTCCTGTATGCCAGTTATCACAGATCATGTCTCTAAAACTAGATGTTAATTTTATTTGAAATTATCAGTTCTATTGTTCTAGGCTCTGTCCAGATATATAAGCTGTCCTTTCCCCAAAGAGCATACAGTTGAGACAAAGGAAATATACCCCTTCTGTAAAATGGGGAACTGAGGCACAGATTAAGTGACTTGCCCAAGGTTACATGGCTGGTTTTTCTTAGTAGCCACCTAGTGGTTTTTGATCTCTAGTCTAGACCATGGTTCTTCAGAAGTTTATAGCACTTGTTCACACTCAAGGGAGCTGGAACTTTGTATGAAGAATATTGGCTGACATACACTCTAACCGAAACTTCTGGTAGCTCAAATGCAGGTTGTCCATCTCTAACCAAACTAGTCAAGTTTGCTAAGTAGTTGCTGTGACTATAGGTGGAAGTTTCTATAATAGCTTACTTATAACAGAAAAACATTGTGGGTATTTTTACAGGCTCATTTTGGGTTTACTACTTAATGTCTAATTTCCTATTTCCTAGTAAAATGGGAATGGAAGGATTGTCAATACTATTTACAGTGCACAAGCAAATTAATACTCAGCATCTTTCATCTCCAAGAATGTCTAAAGTGTTAACATTTGAAACCACAATTGGGTAGCTAAACTGTCTTGTTAGATGGGTAAGCTGTCAGTTTGTGACTTGCCATGGTCAATTAGCAGGTGGGAAAAGGATTCCTGAGTACCAGTTAATGCCAGAGGGTGTTGTCTACAAATTACAAGGAACTAGTGCCATTGGATGGTGTAGGAATGAGTGGTTAGCTGAGCTGAAGAGTACCTGCTGCAAAAATGTAAGGGAATTGGTTTATGAATCTTCTCTAGCAAAGTATGGAAGCAATTAACCGAGTGTAGCTGTATACTTTTCCCAGAGGAAAGAGCAGTTGATTGCTTTAAATCCATATGCAGTGTCAATTAAGCCATGGTTACTTAAAAATAAAAGTGGTGGAAACCAGCTAGCTGATGTGTAAACTCAAACTGGGGCAGTAAACTACCATTTAACAAAACTAAATTTGAAGGTGTTAGATGTGATATTTCTTGTGGCTTATAGTTTCTAATATAAAGTCTTAATCTTAAAAATGACACCATACCTTAACTATAGAATTAAATTGAATTTGGTGGCAAAAATCTCTTGGTATTTGAATTAGCTTTGACTTACTGATTTCTTTTATAGGTTTGAGTGGGACAAACTTTTGGAGAATGTGCATTGTTTGATCATAAGTGTGACAAAAACTGACAAGCAGGAAGCTTATGTACTCAGGTAAGCCAATATTCCAACAAAGTACTTTGTTTTACACAAGCATATACATAATTATATTCTTCCAAGAAGTAGTCATTCCTAGTTCTAGTCTCCAGATTTTTATCTGATGTCTACATCTTGCGGTGTCTCAGTTGTAAACATGTTTCACTATTGTGCTCAATTATCATGAATCATTTTATAAAGGTTTTGCACTACTGCTTGTCTTGTTCTGCATCTCGAAGGATTAGGAACTAGCTTTATATCTGTGTCTAGTTCTGTGACTGAATTTACTTGATCAGTAGACATTGCCTTGGGATCAATAGAAACTTCCCACACACTGCTGAACATAATCCTTGTACGTTTCATGAGCCCTTAATGTGGGAGGACTAACTGAAAACTTAATTTCAAAGCTAGCTTTGTTGCATCTACATGACATATAGAAATCAGACTAATTGCTCTGGAAAGCAAATATAGCTGCTGAACTAAGGACATCCGTAAACAAATCTTCAGATTCCCTGAAATCTCCTGGAATTCCTCCCCCTTGGTTTCCGCAGCTGTGCTGCATGAATCTTGAATGACTTATACACCTCTACTTCGATATAACGCTGTCTTCAGGAGCCAAAAAATCTTACCGCGTTATAGGTGAAACTGCATTATATTGAACTTGCTTTGATCCACCGGAGTGTGCAGCCCCCCCAAGCACTGCTTTACTTAGTTATATCCGAATTCGTGTTATGTCAGGTCGCGTTATATCGAGGTAGCAGTGTACTAAGAAAAAGAATCTTCTGCACTTTCTCTTTTCAGTTGCTTCCCCACATTCCAAAAAGTGAGAGGCAAAAACACACTTGCCTGCTTGTTTTGTGTGTGACTCTAGATTTTAACGTTTAAATTTTTCAGTCAAATGGAAATGTGTGGAAAATAAAAATTGATTTTTTTTTACTCTCATTTCACTACAAGGTTACAAACTTTACCATGGAGGCAGTCCTTCACAATACAAAAGTTTGTTTTCATAAATTTGTTAATCAAAAAATAGAAAGCTTGTCAAACTCCTGAAGAAATTGTATTTGAAAACCTCCAGCAACTGCAGTCTTGTACTTCATTGCTGTTTAATCTGTTACGAATCCATGGCTGCAAAAAATACACAACTAGCTAAACTGTGCACACAGCATAACCCCTATTTTTGTCTCTTTAAGGAAAAATGAATCTATATTAATAGTACTCTCCATAAGGGAGCCACCCACAGGAAACAAATATTTGAACAGGTCTGACATTGCACCAGAAGAAGGGAGTAGTAAACATACATAGCCAATGTGTATCAAACACTCCATCTCCCAGTTCAGCTAATAGTGTACTTGAGTATCTGGCGCACTGATGTTCAGATCTGTCAGTAGTCACTGATTTGTAATGAACATGTAGCTTTAAACACACGTTGGCTATCTTACATAACACATGTATCTCATGCAATAAATTGAGAGGCAATCTGAATTCTTACTAATTGATTATGAAATGGAGAAGACTGCCTCCAAATATTTCTGAACAAATTCTGGAACTGGCAAACTAATTTGTTCAGCATGGCTAACAGATTCTGCAAGTTTCTTACTAAGGTTAATTTGTCAGATAGTGTGATCTTAAATCAAAGGATCAGACCAGGTTAGTAACTGAAATTTCCATAAATTTATCCATGATTAAAGGCTGCAGCATCTCATTTAGTATATGCCATTTGAACTAACTTTCATTGTGGCTGACAAATGTCCTGTTCTCAATTTAGTTTTCATATTCAGTTTCTTTAAACCATGGTTCAGTTTAAAGATATATTGATGACCTTTAGGTGTATATATTCCTAATTCTGGAATGCCACTACGGACAGACACTAATCTATAGCCTTCTGGCTACTATATCTTCACTGGCAGATGTGGTAAGTTAGTTCTGTCCAGGCTGCTCTGACTTTCTTGATCTAATTTTTCACTAATTTGCTTTTTCAGCTGAAATGTATGGGACCCAAATTGTCACGTATACAAGAGCCACTTATGCCCCTTTAAGCTGCCAGAGGAGTATAATTTGAGCTTCTAGAGCAGGTTAAAGGACACTGTAGTGTAAATGAAAATAAAAGGTTTGCTCAAACCATGCCTTGAAGACCGTATACAGTCTGTTCTCCTTGGTGGCTGTGCAATCTCTGCATTCTTCACAGAAATATCTGCACTGTTCTAGATACAAACGTCCTCCTATCTAGTTTGGGAAATAAGCCACAATTGATAGAAGTGTAGAATATTGATAAAGCTAAAGTCTTCAGGGGAAAATCCATGGTTAGCAGGGCCAGGGACAGTGAGGAGTTTAAGTATATTGGAAACAAGAAATCCTAGCAATGCCTGTTAGAGTGGTAAATAATGAGGACAGGGTAGTCATATATAGGAACATAAACATAAGAATGGCCATACTGGGTCAGACCAATGGTCTGTCTAGTTCAGTATTCTGTCTTCCAACAGTTGCAGATGCCTTAGAGAGGGAAACAAATATTTGAAAATGGGATCTTCAGTATAGGGGAGAGAGGTATAAGACGATCCGGTAGTTGGAAGAAGGTGGACAAAATTCAGACTGGAAACAAGGTGTAAATTTTTAACAGGGTAATTAACGGTTGCAACAACTTATCAGTGGATTTACCACCACTCGCAATTTTTAAATAGATTGGATGTAAAGACTGGATACATGCTCCAGTTTAAACAGGAATTATTTTGGGGAAGTTCTATGGCCTATGCAGATTAGATCAATCACAATGATCCTTTCTGGCTTTGGAATCTAAGACTTTATAAAAAGCAATGAGATTTTGTTCTGGCCCACTTCATTTCTTCAGTGCCTTAATATAAAGCTAATTAGTCTTAAAATGGAATTGCTTGTGTTTCAGGAAAGCATTTCAGTAACTAATTAAAGCTGTAGTCCAAATTCCATACTTGGAATTTCTGGAAAAACTTGTATACTGCTTGTACTGTAGTCTTGGCTTCTAGGGTAGCAAGACATTTCACCCATTGTCGTAGTGAATAGTAATTAAACCAACCAAAAATCTTTCCTAAAGAAACATAGCATTTTCAGGCAAGGAAAGTTTACTTTCTTTTAGCCAAAGATGAATTAATTTGATATATTAGATACAGTGGTCAAACTGTTATAATCTGAAACAAATGCTGAAAACATGGGCATTATGGATGTGATTATTCAAATTCAACAGTCTTTCTGAGATTTACTGGTACCTTCCTTACATGAATGCTGACATTGTTTTCTGATAGCTGTATTTACTAATCAAGATTTGTGAATATATATTATATGTCTTGGAATGCTCATAATACTGAATTGTACATGAATGCTTGCCTGTTTCTGTTAAAATGCTTTTTCAAATGCAGTTGCAGCAAGGAAACAGTAAATTATCCAGCTGCTGCTTTTATCTGATACATGCTTATTCAGAACAGGCATATTAACTATTCACAGTTGTGGAGGCTAATTCCACACACTCGTACTAAAGAATCTTCTTTTTTTTATTGTTGACATCTCAGGCCAAGACTTCGAAAAATGACTAATGACTTTTGGATGTTAAGTTGACACCTTGAATAAATCTGATTTTCAGATTGTGTTTCTGACTTTTCTGATAAATCAGGCCCTTCCTAGAAATTCTGAGCACCCAAAAATAACTAGCCATGTCTGGAAATCTTGCTCTGATTTGTCATATATGGGTGCAAAGGCCTATTGCAGCAGATGTCTTTGTACGCTGTAGTTACCTACCTTAGCATTGATAAGCTTGGCTCTAGTGTGTTGGAATTAGTATAATCCCAGGGGTGGGCAAAATACAGCCCATGGACCGGATCCGGCCCATCTAACATTTCTGTCCGGCCTCCTCTGCCCCTTTGTGATCTGAGTCCCAGCCACTAAAAGTCTCTCAGCGCAGAGGGGTGCTGAGGCAGGCTGCCTGCCTGCTGTAGTCCCACGTTTGGCTGCTGCTGGCACATCTCTGGTGCCTAGTGGGGGGCGGGGGAGAGGAGAGGAGGTGGCTCCATGCACTGCTCCCACCCCAGCACTGTCCTCACAGATCCCATTGGCCAGAAACCAGCCAATAGGAATTGCGGGGGCGGGCAGTGCATGGAGACCCACTGACCCTCTCCCCCCAAGGGGCACACAGAGATGTGCCGGCCATAGCCACTTCCAGGACAGCAGATAGGCAATCTGCCTGAGACCTGCTGCGCCACTGGCTGGGAGCTGCCTGTGGTAAGCATCTTGCGGCCGGAGCCTTTACCTCATACCCGCACCCCTTCCCCGGGTCAAAACCCCCTCCTGCATCCAAACTCCCTCCCAGGCGCTGCACCCCAATTTGCTGCCCCAGCCTGGAGCCCCCTCCTGCACCATGCACCTCCTGCATAGTAGAAATGTGTGCCCTGTGACAACTTACCAAATTCGTGGAGTGGCCCGTTGTGAAAATTATTGCCTACCCCTGGTCTAATCATTGCTCTCCAAATCCTGCCACAAGTTTGTTTTGTACATAAGTTTAATGTGCATATACTGTAACCCTTGTTGAGGGTGCTGCACAAAGATCTAAACCACCAATTCATTTTAATGTAAGACATTTTCTTTTTTCAGTGAGAGTAGCATGTTTGTCTCCAAGAGACGTTTCATTTTGAAGACATGTGGTACCACCCTCTTACTGCAAGCACTGGTTCCCCTGTTGGAGCTTGCTAGGGAGTACAGTGGGTTTGACTCAATTCAGGTAAGCTGCCAGAAATACAACTAACAAAGATTTGGTGCAAAGACCTTTGAATTCATTTTTCACATGTAGTCTTTCACAACTTCCATGAACTCTGCTTCCTTTAATGATGTAATCTTCTCTCCTATAACTTTCATACATTTCTGTACAAAGATGGCATTCATAAATCCTGTATGTACTTTTTAACTGTGTTCCTTTTTTAAAAAAGGACACGGTCAAATTATCTTAATACTTCTCAAATGTAACTGAGTTTGAAATAAGATTGCTTCTTTAGTCTTTAAGAAACATTTTCCCTTGTATATTCACTGGATCTTATTGTAAAGTTGTCAGTGAGAGCGAAGATGTTGCTTATGTGGATTTAGCTCTGAAGAAAACTCTAGATTCTACATGATTCTCCCCCCTTTTAAGTGTGGGGTGTGTGATGGGGAATCACATGGAATTTGCAAACAATAAAAGAAAGCAGAAGTGAAAACTTGAGGCCCATCAGTCTAAATTTAATTTTTTTAAATTTAAAAGGTTAAACACAAAGTAGCTATTCAAAGATCTGTATCTATTGAGTGAATGCTCTTTTTTTGCCTCCTTTGGTATAGGAGACCTGATAAATTAACTCCTTCTTCTAGTGTCCTTTATGGGTGCTTCACTGCAGGTGCACATATGCCTCTTGAGGTCTTCATTGAAGATTTTTCTACTAGCAGTGTCTGTTTGACATGTACATGTGCCTTATGCCTCCTTGTGCTGGACAATGAGGCTGCATAGGGGTACACTAAGCACACTGCCCTCGGTTCCTTTATCACCTTGACCTGAAATGGAGCCCTAGTGTGCCTCAGCAATTTTGTAGTCTTATAGTTTTGTTAAGATTCGTTAGTTAGCAGTTATAGTTAATTAATAAATGTTAGAGAAATAGAGGACTTTTTTTCTTCTTGGGGGGTTGGGAGGGGGGTGGGTTTGCTTTCCTGGCAAGGCATGCCTGGCTCCCAGATATAAATGCTGCCCCTCTTGCCAAGAGGCTATACCTTTGAGTGACAGCCATTCCAAGTGTCTTGCTTGAGGGACACATGTCCTTGGAGTGCAATGTGTCTAGCCCTCAAGTTGAGGATCAAGAAGAACAGGGAGATTAAGCTCAGACTATTAATGATAGACCAGTTACTTTGACCAGTGTCTTGAGTCAGATCAGGAGATCCCTCCCCTCCATGCATCTGTCTTCAGACAGCTCCGAAGCAGGCTTCTCCTAAGAAGTGAAAGTCATTGGAGGATTCTGAGAGGGCTCGCAAAGAGGAGAGGAGTACAAACGCTTATCTGAAGGACCCTGTTCCAAAAGGCTCAGGTCCCCTGTGAGATCTGTGGTCTCCAGATCCTTGAGCTCTCAATTTGGTACCATTGAAGGATTCCTCCTCCAGTACTAGAGGAGCTGGAAAGCCCTGGAGTTCTAGTGGGAGACATGGCTCTTACAGGGCTTCAGTATTCTGTACTGGGGACAAGGATGGCAAGCATAAGCATCCTGGTCCAATACCGTCAAACTCATCCTTCAGTTGGTATCTACCCATTCTGCACCCTCGGTACCAAGCAAGCAGTGGAACGAGACTCCATCAGCACCTACATCAGTATGCCCACCATTGGCAGTACCATCAGCTTTGGCTACTATGTCTTCCACTAATGTGTCAGTACGCCTTTCCCTACTCAGACCTGCAGGAGTTCAGATATGCGAGGGACTTGTCCATAACGGATGAGCTGGAATCCCTGCTCCTCGTGGGTACTGAGTCTGTTGATACTGAAATCTCAGTCTCCAGACTGCTACTGTCCCCTGTACTGCAGGACTCACCATGTTTTAGCTCAGCTCAACTAAGGTCCATTTAGCCATAATATCAGCTTTTCATCTGGCTGTTGAGGGGCTTTCTATATTTGCTCATCCTGTATCTAAGTTTAATCTCTACCCCCCCAGACTGGAGACCCCACCTCGACCTGAGACCTCAGTCTGGTACTGAATTACCTTAGGCAACATCCATTCAAACTTGTGGCAACCTGATCTCTTGCATGTCTGTGAAGACTCTTTAGTAGCCATCTTGTCAGCCTGCAGGGTTGGGGAGATTTCCCCCTTTACAGTATTCTTCAAGGATACAGTTTCTTTATGCCCACATCCTAAATTCTTACCTAAATTTCTGAGTTCCACCTTATTAAATAACCAATTTATTCATATACCAGTGTTATTCCTCAAGCACATAACTCTTTGCAGGAGTCCTGTTTTCATACCCTGGATGTTAGAAGGGCTCTCTGGCCTTTCACTTAGATAGGACCAAGCAATTTTGAAGGTCACTCAGGTGTTCATGTCTTTTGCAGATAGATCCAAGGTATCCATGATTTCTGCTCAGACTATCGATGGATATCTAGATGTATTGTCACTTGTTCTTAGACTGCAGACATTCATCCTTCTGAAGGGGTGATAGCACATTCTACCAGGTCACAAGCAACAACCACAGCATTGCTTAAGAATGTACAAGTGTCTGAGATATGTAGGGCCGCTACATGGGCTTCAGTATATACATTTTTGAAGTATTGTGCTTCAGTTTAGTCCAGGGGTCGGCAACCTTTCAGAAGTGGTGTGCAGAGTCTTCATTTTTATTTACTCTAATTTAAGGTTTCGCGTGCCAGTAATACATCTTAACCTTTTAAGAAGCTCTTTTTCTACAAGTCTAAAATATATAACTAAACTATTGTATGTAAAGTAAATAAGGTTTCAAAATGTTTAAGAAGCTTCATTTAAAATTAAATTAAAATGCAGAGCCCCCCGGAATGGTGGCCAGGACCTGCGCAGTGTGAGCGCCACTAAAATTCAGCTCACGTGCCGCCTTCAGCGTGCGTGCCATAGGTTGCCTACCCCTGGTTTAGTCCATGCTGTCAGATGCAATGCGGCTTTTGGTCAAAGTAGTAGTCACTCATCTTGTGCAGTAACTGCAGTTCTTCAAGATGTGTGCGTCTATGGATGCTCCACAACCTGCCCTTCTTTTCCCTTTGCTTGTTCCCTGCGGAGACATTCAAGTGGAGAAAGAACTGGGGGAAGTTTGCCAGCACACCTCTGTATAGCCTCTGACATGAGAAGGCATAGGGCATGTGCACTGCGAGCAGAAAAATCTCTGATCAAGGGCTTGAGAGGCATAGGCGCACCCTAAAGTGGAGCACGCATGGGGGGGGACATCTCCAGTAACTACAGTTACTCCATAGGATGAATAACCTCTTTTTACTGATTTGTTTAGTAATGGTGAGCGTTTGAATATAATTATACCTCTTAGTTGCTGTCCAACTAGAATGTAAAAATCTCTAGAATAGTACCCAGGCATGCTAAATATCCAAGTTGACTTTATTTTTCAGAGCTTCTTTTACTCGCGTAAGAATTTCATGAAGCCTTCCCACCAGGAGTACCCACATAGGAATTTCCAGGAAGAAGTAGAGTTCCTTAATGAAATTTTCCCAAGTGAGTTAATGGAATTGTCATTGTCTATTTATGTATTAAAAGCATATGTTATGTATTTAGTTAAGTCTAATAAATTATTACTGATTCTTCCTGTTGTAGTCATGACATTCTGCACATGCTAAGTGGCTGTAAGAGTTGTGAAAACATTGTAGCTCGGGGTGGACAAACGTTCTGGCCCAAGGGCATCATCTGGGAATAGGAATTGTATGGCGGGCCATGAATGCTCATAAAATTGGGGCTGGAGATGAGGGATTTGGGGTGCAGGAGGGTGCTCTGGGCTGGGATCGAGACGTTTAGAGGGCAGGAGGGGGATCAGGGCTGGGGTTCAGGCACGTGGGGAGGCTCAGGGGGTGCAGGCTCCAGGTGATGCTTACCTCAAGCTACTCCCAGAAGCAGAGGTATGTTGTGTGTCGTCCCCCCCACGCTCCTACATGGAGGCATAGCCAGGCGGCTCTGCACACTGCTCCATCTGCAGGTGCCACCCTTGCAGCTCCCATTGGTTGCGGTTCCTGGCCAATGAGAGCTGCAGGGGCAGTGGTTGGGGTGCAGGTAGCATGCAAACCAGAACCCCCTGGCTGCCCCTACATGAGGAGGTGGAGGGGGGACATACTGCTGCTTTTGGGGGCTGCGTGGAGCGGCCCTGACCCTGCTCCCCAGCTGGCGCGCCAGAGCAGGGCAAGGCCCCCAACCCTGCTCCGCAGCAGAAACTCGGGGGCTGGATTAAAATGGCTGGCGGGCCGTAGTTTGCCACCGCTATTGTAGCTTTTCACAGTCAGTACAGGCTATCTCAGACTCCTCCACCTCTGAACCAAAGACTGTACCTGCTAATTTTCTGACCAGGGTATATTAGAGATTGCATATCATAAGAAAAATGAATTTTTAAAAGGAGCCTGGTAGGCTTTGAACTGGTAGTACCTCAGGATTAAAGACCTTGGCAAGCCTACCCACAGTGCTGCTCTACTGGCCGGGAATATAGCTGCTTCACTGTGGACAGGATAAGAAGTAAGGGACTTAAATTGCAGCAAGGTAGATTTAGGCTAGACATTGGGAAAACTTCCTAACTGGAACAAGGTAACAGAGGTGGTGGAATCTGTCAGAGGTTTTTAAGAACAGGTTAGACAGTCACCTGTCATTAATGGTCTAGATAATGCATAGTTCTGCCTCAGGGCTGGGGACTGGACTAGATGACCTTTTGAGGTCCCTTCCAGTCCTATGTTTGTAATTTGTAGGGTTTTGATATGCTTAAGTCAGCAGTGTTAAAATCATAGAGCTCCTCAAACAGGTGGCCACTGAGGATACCCTGCCTAATAACTAAAGCAAGGTGGCTACTACTGTATAGTTCCAAGTTCCTAGTAACTTTTTAAAAAGCATTCAGGTTTAGTCTTACACTGAAGTGGCTCTAAATCTTTCATTGTGAGGTTCCATGCTGTCTGTTAATGACGTGTTTGATATGGAACATGCTGGCATCATAAACTCAGCCTGGGATCTGAAAATTGAGCTAGGTTGTTTTTTTGTTACCACTGTCAAGCTTCTGTAGCCCACATTGTCTAGTTAGTAACTTGTAATACCCCACTGTCGTGAGTGAGGTGAGGTATGCAGAATGATAATTGAGTGGGAAGTAGTAAACCATCCTTTTGAACTAAAAGATTGAATAGAATCTAGCTGACATTTAGTGGTGGTGGCTCTGTAGATTTCAGAAACAAAAAGCAGTGTAATCTTAATAATGTTAGATGAGATTCTGAATGCGCACAGGGAGCAAATCAGAGTAAAAGTGACAGTTTTGCACTGTTCAAAGTAGAACCACACTGATATACTAAGCTAGGCAGTTTACAAAATTCAAAATGCTTTGAAAGTACTTTAAATTTAAAAATTCTCAGTTAAAAAGTAAAAGGAGACTAGAAGTTAACATTGATCCTGAATGACAGACTATACACCCTTATATTAACGTATTGAGTTGCTGAGCTAGTGTACTTCAGGTATGTTTTGTTATAGTGAACAGCTAGCTTGTGAGCCTGCTATTTAAAGACCTAGCCTGTAACTGTGTATCATAATGGGTCACAGGTCTGTTTTTAATTCCCATTACCCTTATAAATAAAACATTAAAGATGTTTCATAAAGGTAAACCTAAGATAAATGATGGGCTTGTGTGACAATGTTAGAAAAAAGAAAAATGAACAGTATCACAACTGCCTCTGATACTATATTTTGAGTGTCCTTATATACAAGATTACAAGAACAGGTGTAGTGTGCCAAATAGATGGGCAATAGACCATTTTAAATGTCCCATAAATGACCATTGCATTGTCCTTGTTAAGAATAGAAATTAGGTTAGTCCCTTCACTGAGAAGGGAATCAGCTGGGGTGCATTATAAATGGACTTTCCTTCTGTCCCAAATAGATGGAGCAGCTTATTGCATGGGGCGTATGAATTCTGATTGCTGGTAGGTATATTTTTAAGATTTTGAAATCTGTTTTCTAAAGTACAGGTCAGTTTGAAGTGCTGCTAGTATAATACAGAAGTGATTGTATATTAAACAGGTATTTGTACACTCTGGATTTCCCAGAAAGTCGGGTAACCAATCAGCCAGATCAGACACTGGAAATTCTGATGAGCGAGCTTGATCCAGTAGTTATGGACCAGTTCTACATGAAAGACGGTGTTACTGCAAATGATGTCACTCGTGTAAGTCTGGAGTTTAAATTTTAAATGGGATGGTCAGAATTGAGCAACTGTAGCTTCACCTAGCACTTGCTGATTCATAATCCGCATCCTGTGGCAGGGAAAGATTAGTAGGGAAAATGCCATGGCAGACAAATAGTTCAGACTCTCTCCCAGAACCAAAACATGTTGGAGACAACTAATTTTTGCAGAAGAGAACCTTTCCGCTCTAGTGTCCCTATTTCAGGTCACTGGAAGAGCATTGTACCATCTGTTGGAAGTTGCTGATGGCACGCTCTTACTGGTGGTCTGGAAAAGAGTGAGAGTATGGATTTCTTAGGAGAAAAAGGACATGAACCTACTGAGTGAGACTGAAACACAACATAAAACTGAAGAGATGGAGACTGGCAGAAATAAAAGAATGGACAAGTCAGTAGCTTAATTTTAGTTGAACCATATAGCTATCAGTCTAAAACTCAGACAAAACTTCTCCCCTAAAATTGTGAAAGTTTAAAAAATCCTCTTTTATGGTGAAAGTTGGTGAAGTTCCCCCTTCTGATAACAAAATTTAGGTATGAATTCCATCTTTTGTGATCCTTACCTCCCTCCCAACATTTTTTACTCCGGTAAAAAGAGTCAGTCACTGCTTCTCACTGAAATATGCATAGGACTTCAAACAGATGGCTTTTAAGTGAATGACTGTACAGTGCAAGTACTGTCTGGGAGACCTGTACTTTCAGTGAAATAGAACCCTACTTTTAGAATATGAATAAGGGAGAATGTGGTTCAGACTTCAAAGCAAATCCAAACAGTCCTCATTACTCACTTTGGGACTGCTGGGACTATTAAACTCCATTTTTATCTGTTGGAATCATAGCGGAAATTGTCAATTACACTCTCATCCCTAAATTGCTTTTCAGTGAAACATGCAACTGGCACTAAGAATTAGTGTGAAAATACATTAAAGATTTGAGGGAAAGAGGCCAGGCCACCTTGATTTCTGTGGCAGGTGTTCCTACAGGGGTAGGGCTGGATACAAAGCAAGTCTTTGTATAATGGGCCTCTAGTTGATGTTAAATTTCTTCTTTCCCTGTCCAAGCAAGAATTCTGACATCTCTTCTGAGCCTGGTCTCTTAAATTGGAGTTCACTGACTTTGTATTATACAAGTCTGGCTACCAAAGTATGGAAGTTCATTGGTATAAAGTGCAAAGTCTGTAACTTTACTTCTGTGTTTCAGGTGAGTGGAATTCGTGACCTGATACCAGGTTCTGTCATTGATGCTACAATGTTCAATCCTTGTGGGTATTCAATGAATGGGATGAAATCGGATGTAAGTTTCATACTTTTTCTGCTATCATTGAGTATTGATACTTAAATCATTGTTAGGTTTCTATGAATGATTCTGACTAACCTTTTCTGCTTTCTTCAGGGAACTTATTGGACTATTCACATCACTCCAGAACCAGAGTTTTCTTATGTTAGTTTTGAAACAAACATTGGTCAGACATCCTATGATGAGCTGATTAGAAAGGTTGTAGATGTTTTCAAGCCAGGAAAATTTGTTACCACCCTTTTTGTTAATCAGGTAAGTCTCCTTTCATTAACTGACAACCAAATAAGGTAATTTTAGACATAAATGCCAACTAAATAAAATATCCTTGCTTTAAAATTTATTTCCCTTCTCCATTTCCTATAATTTCCATTTATGTTAATTTGAACAGTAACTGCTTGGGCTAAGGAGAAGAAGCAATCTTCGGGGTCCAAACAGTCTTCATAATTTTGGCATACAGTAACTCCTCACTTAACGTTGTAGTTATGTTCCTGAAAAATGCAACTTTAAGTGAAACTATGTTAAGCGAATCCAATTGCCCCATAAGAATTAATGTAAATGGGGGGGTTAGGTTTCAGGGCAGCTTCCACTATACTGCAAGCACAAGGGGTGGGGGGCTCAACCCTCAGCCCACCCATTCCTCCAAGCCCCCACCCTTGACCCGCCTCTTCTCCCCCTCTCCACCTTCTCCCCCTTTACTTCACATGCTGCGACCGGGTTCCTCCCTCCCCTCCCTTCTAAATGCCGCAAGCCAGCTGATTGCTGCGGGCAGGAGGTGGAAGGTGCTGATCCTTGGGGTCTGCTGGTGGGTGGGAGGCATGGGGGCGGGTCTTAGGGAGGCTGCCAGTTGTAGAGAAAGCAGGCAGCCAAACAATGTAAGAGTGGAGCATTTCACAACTTTAAATGAGTATGTTCCCTAATTGATCAGCAACGAAACAATGTTAAGCGGGACAACTTTAAGTGAGAAGTTACTGTATATCAAACACAACTTAGAAGTCAGTTAATCTGAACTTCAAGCCAGGGCTCTTAAAATATCTTTATTCTCAAGAAATTGCTAAAATACAGGAATAGTCAAGCTTTAGAATTTTCTCCGGTCACTTTTGAATAGGCGTTGTGGATATACCTACCGCAGGGGTCGGCAACCTACGGCACGCGAGCTGATTTTGAGTGGCACGCTGCCTGCCCAGTGAGAGGAAGAGGAGGGGCGGAGGGGCCGGAATGCACCAAGCTGTGGGAATAAGCGGGGCAGGAGGGGAGCTTGGCTGCTGCAGGACCAAGCTTCTGCCTCCTGCCCCCGCAGGGGAGAGCAGCGGGGAGTCCCGTCACCCCCACACACACACACACACCGCTCTCCCTTGCGGGGGCAGGAGGCAGAAGCTTGGTCCTGTGGCAGCCAAGCTCCCCTCCTGCTCCGCTTATTCCCACAGCTTGGTGCATTCCGGCCCCTCCTCCCCCTTCCTCTCCCTGCTGGCGGTGGCCCTTGCAAGGGGGAGCAGAGCAGAGCCGCGTGCAGTGTGCTTGCTGCTCCATAGAGCAGGCAGAGAGGTAAGGACGGAGCCTGGGGGAAGGGGGTGGAACAGGGCATATCCCTTCAGCGCCCTGCCAGGAGCCGCTCAGGGCAGGAGGCTGGGAGCACCCCCACGAGCCGAGCACCCCAACCCTCTGCCCTGACCCCCACACACACACTCGGCCTTCTGCCCTGCACCCTCCACCCCTCTGCCCTGAACCTCCCCACCTCAACACACACCCATCCCTCTGCCCTGCAGCCCTCTGCCCTGACCTCGAGTCGCCCCAACACCCAGCCCTCTGCCCTGCACCCCCACACACCCCAGCCCTCTGCCCTGACCTCCCCCAACACAGCCTTCTGCCCTGCACCTCCACACACACCCCAGCCCTCTGCCCTGACCTCGAGTCCCCCCAACACCCAGCCCTCTGCCCTGCACCTCCAAACCCCCCCAGACTTATAGAGAGAGACCTTCTAAAAAACGTTAACGTATTACCGGCACGCGAAACCTTAAATTAAAGTGAATAAATGAAGACTCGGCACACCACTTCTGAAAGGTTGCCTACCCCTGACCTACTGTATATACTCTGTCATAAACCAGTTCATTTATAAGCCGACCCCCCCAAGATGGATAAGTGAAAATGGAAATTTTTTGTATAACCTGTTCATAAGCTGACCCTATAATTCAGGGGTCAGCAAACTTTGCCTCCCGGGCCATCAGGATAAGCCGCTGGTGGCTGAGATGGTTGGTTTACCTCGAGCGTCTGTAGGCACAGAGGTAAATCTAAGTAAACAAAGTGTCCCGGCGCGCCAGCTGCTTACCCTGAAGGGCTGGGACAGCAACTGGTGGGGAAATTTGGGGGGGGGAGGGGGAGGCAGAAGCTGGGAGTCAGGGGAGTAACCCCTGTGACCACTCCCCACATGACCCCACTCCTAGCCCGGGACCCCCACTCTCTCTCCATCCCATCCCTTCCCACCTTACCTGGGGAGGGCCAGGGGAGGATGTCTCTTGCCTGGCCGCAGCCTGCTCCGGTGGGCCAGACTGGGCAGTGTGGCTGCAGCTGCTTCAAAGGCTGGGGGAAGAGCAGCGTGGCCAGAAGCGGAGAGAGACTGGCTCTGCTGCCTCTCCTTGCTCTCTCTGTTGGGGGGAGGGAGGGGGGCTGTCTCCTCTCCCTCTCTATACCTGTTCATAAGCCAACCCCCTTCTCTGGTGCTTCCCTTTTTTACTAAAAAAAATTCAGCTTATGAACGAGTATATATGGTAAATAAGAGCTTGATTCTTGGTCACAACTGGTAGTTCTAGAAGCACTGCTTTTAAGTGCTGATCAGGTCATCTAACCTGCATATCTGCTACAGAAGCAGTAAGAAAGACCTAGGGGGCCTGGTAGGAAACAGAATTGTTTCTTCTTAAGAGACTGCAGTGGCTTCTTACAGCACTTTCATTCAAAGTACCACATTGATAATTGCATCCCAAGAACATGCTGCAAACTAGTTTAGAAGTTTATATCTGCTGAATGTTAATTTAAGTAAGAAAAAGTTCAGAAAATGTAAGAATGTAACTTTTTTTGTTTCTAGAGTTCTAAATGTCGCACAGTGTTTTCTTCTGCCCAGAAGATTGAAGGGTTTAAACGTGTTGATCGCCAGATTGCTCAGTTCAATGATTACAATTTTGTTTTTACCAGTTTTGCCAAGAAGCAGCAGCAGCAACATAGTTGATTAAGAAAAATGAAGAAAAAACGCAAAAAGAGATCCCTTATAGAAGGTGGTGGCTGCTTTCTAGTTAATGATTCAGGGGGCCATGCTTTCCACTACCACCTTGTAGTTGCGGAAAGCCCTAGATGTAATCATAGTATAATCATTTTGAATTGTATGCATTATTATATCAAGGAGTTAGATATCTTGCATGAATGCTCTCTTCTGTGTTTAGGTATTCTATGCCACTCTTGCTGTGAAATTGAAGTGCATGTAGAGAAATGTTACTGTATGAGACTTTACAAAACTTGTAAAAACAACTCAATTAGGATTTCACACAGTATAGCTTTTCTCCAGGTATCACCAAAAATTCCCCACAGACAAGGCTTTCGTCCTCATTAGACATTGGCTTCAGCCTTCTTCTCATCTTGGACAGTTCTTTGTTAAATTGCTGCCAGATTTTTTTCATCTTTGCTGTCATTTCAATCTTTAGACCATTTCTTGACAAATTTGTGTTCTCTAATGAAATTGATTTCTAAGTAATTTCAATGGTTGAATCAAAGTTCTTGCACTTGATAGAAATTATTTGGCAAGATTGAGAACAAGTAAAGACTACTACAGATAGGGGTGTGGTTTTTTATTTGAGAGATAATAAAATTACTCTTACTCATAGCTTTAGTCCTTTAAACTCATAGGATTTTGTTCAGAAAGACTAAAGGGCAATATGCTATAGCACTGTGGGATAATGCACTAGCCTTTCACTTCTAGAGACTTGGGTTCAAATATTAGCTTAGGTCAAGTTTGGTCTCATCCCATTTACTGCCCAAGTTGATATTGGCTCGTAGGGTAGTCTACATTCAGAGGAGGTCCAGGAAATAATTTGTCAGGATACAGATGCTTTGGCATAGTTGAACTGGTACTTTGAAAAGCTGTTACTGTTGCTTATAATTTTTCACCTTTTGTAATCTACTCAAGCTACATGTTTTTAAGACTAACTTACTAAAGCTGGTGCACTCAAATTTGTTGGCAGATGGACCTAGCAAAAAAGACGGTGGAATTTACCAGGCTAGCTATGCTAATGAACTTGGGTCATTCTCAATAAACTGTTACACATTATCTTTCATTTGCAGTTTTGAAAAAATATGCTATAAACTGGTCTAAATGTCTTTGTTTTGTCATTCCAAACAAAATCAATGCCTTTATCTTGTGACTGAAAGTCCTGTGGCGTTGTGCATGTGACTAATGCTGTATTCGACAGTGTTGTGACTTCACCTGTTTTCCTCCTAACTAATGTGGTGGTTCCTTTTACCATGACTTGATGGCATTAAGTGAATGCGTAGAATAAGAACTGTCTGGGACACCTGGACACAGTGAAATTAGAATGCTATTCATAGTAAAAGTATGTAATTCAGTCACTTAATATCTATTGACTAATAGATGCAGGCTTTCAAGAGTTGGCATATTTTCAGGTATGTTTGCAAATACTGTGGGATTTTAGCAGATGAGACCAAGTTAATAACTACAAATTTGAGACTTCCCTCTTGTCCTCACAATATTGTTTTGACTTTCTGGATTGACGCAATGGTGTTTTTTGTTCCTTCCGTATTTATAAATGAAGCACCTTTTTAGTGTTTCTAAATTAAGAAATCTGCTTGGTTGGAAATCAAGTGGTTGGAACATTATTTTGACTTATTTTAACCATATTGTTGATTGAAAACTTCATTGAAGAAGTTATCTACCAATGTTAACAATTTTCTTCTGTAGATGGCACCCAGTGTTTTTTTTGGTGCTTTATATTTTGAGGACCAATATTTTAAGTGGTTTTTGTTCTTGAACATTGTCCCAACTGATTTGACATTACGTTGGCTTGAGGTCCTATAATACAAACAGACCGAAGATCTTTCTGAGTAAAGTTGAAAAAAATGCAAATTTATATAAACAAGCCTTAGATAGAAAATGAAAGCTGTTGAATGGATTATTAATGAACTATCTTTGGTGATCAGGAGAGGGGGAAGTATGGTTTTATAATTTCTCTATGGTGTTAGACTTTGATAATTTAAATATATCTGTACCACAAAACTTAATGCTTCAATAAAAGTTTGCTTAATAAAATGTCTGTAGTGATGATTCAGTATGTTACAAATCACACTTTGTGCTTTTTTGTTCGGCTTAGTTGAAATATGAATCAGATTAATGTATTCATTAGCTTGAATTTACTTCTGCGCTTAAAAACTTGGGGATATGCATTGTATACATTGAACAGAATATATACTTATAGCCTAAAGGGACAGTATACCAAAACAAGTCAAATGAGATGTTAAGCAGCTCTTATTCTTTCCAAATAAATACTTACCACATTAACCAAATATCAGTTTCTCCTCTGCTGTCTACTCTATTATCCAATCCATCTATGCTTGATAGCATTAGGAAGTTCATGCCATGAAACATAACTTGGAATTCAAGCCCCTTAATTTTGCAGGTTTTATCGGTTAACCCCCAGCATTTGATAGTTGCAATAGTTTGCTCATCATACTTAGCTTCAGACTGACTTTGCAGACTACTGACTAAAGTTTAAATGTAGTGTACTATCTCGAGGTAATGCAGACAAGTCTCATCTTCTGGACAATCCTAAGGAGCAGGAATTAGTGGCTAGTGTTCAGCATGTTTTCAGCTGCTCTTATTGCTACACTTAAACATAAAATTGTCTAGCCTTGTCTTAGGAACAGTCCTGGAGCAATTTATTTAAACTTCCAATTAATCTCCATTGGAGAGCTCTATAGGGAATGTGAATCCCAAAAGCATCATCTTACAAAAATTAAATAGGAGTAGCTATGAAATTTTTACTGTTATGAAGTCTTCGCTAATCATGTTGCATATAGAAATGGTTTGGATCTTTAAAGCATCTTTAAAATGTTCTAGATTCAAAATAACTTGTACAAGTTAACATTAAATAGTTAATGAGTTTATATTGTATAAGTAAACCAAAACTAATCAATCATGTGCTAGTCTAGATCAGTGATTCTCAGACTGGCTCTTTAATGTGTCTTCTGTGGCTCTTTGCAGTACATAGTAAAACACTGATTTAATTAACTGCCCCTCTACCCTGATATAACGCTATCCTCAGGAGCCAAAAAATCTTACTGCGTTATAGGTGAAACTGTGTTATATTGAACTTGCTTTGATCCGCCAGAGTGCGCAGTCTCCCTCTCCCCCCCCCCCCCCCAAGTACTGCTTTACCGCATTATATCTGAATTCGTTTTCTATCAGGTTGCGTTATATCGGGGTAGAGGTGTATGTTAACCAAGTTATCAACTGGCACTAAGTTATTAACTTCTTTGCTGCGAGAATAATATATAGAAAAACTAAATATTTCCCCTATCATTCACACTGTGGCTCTTTTGGGTAACGTTGACTACTAATTTGACTCCTGAACTATTGAGGTCTGAATATCACTCTAAATTATCAGTGATCATTTTATGAGCTGTTTTCCACTGTTAAAAACTCAGAAATATTGAAGATAGCTGAATTCTTGGAATAACCTCGTCTAAGCATTATGTTCTGATCTTTGGCACTTCTGTAGTTACTACAATCTGAGATTAAATGTACCCATTTTATTTGACAAGTTTACAGTTAAAACATTAAATTTCCCTCTGGAGGACTTAAGAACATAACGTAAGAATGGTTATACTGAGTCAAAACAATGGTCTATCTTGCCCCATATCGTGTCTTTCAACAGTGGCCATTGCCAGATGCTTCAGAGGGAATGAACAGAACGGGGCAATATATCTAGTGTTATTGCCTGATGTCTAGTCCCATTTTCTGGCAGAGGTTTAGGGACACCCAGAAAATGAGACTAGACCATCTTGTGTCCCTGGCCGTCTTGGCTAATAGCCGTTGATGGAGCTGTCCTCCTATAAACTAATTTTTTTAACCCTATTAAATATTTGATACATACTTGTTTCATCTTGTCCATAAAATTTTAAATCTTAATACCAAAAGCTTCATATTTTACAGATGCTAGGAATCAATAGTGTGAACCGTTTGGTTTGTCCAGCCACTGACCTTGAAATTAGAATTTTTGCCTGAAGTTTTCCTAGTAATACTCTACTACTGCTATTATATAGCAACTTGATTATTGCATATAAATAATCAAATAGAAATATGAGGATTGGGACTGTGGCTCAGTGGAGTTGTGCTCAACCATACTTGGTATGTGACTGGATACACAGTTGTTACTTAGCTGATCCTGCTGATTCCTTAACTTTATCTTCGGTATGTGGGAGGTCTTAAACAATATACAGCTCTATCCCGATATAACGCTGTCCTCAGGAACCAAAAAAATCTTACTGCGTTATAGGTGAAACCGCATTATATGGAACTTGCTTTGATCCGTCAGTGTATGTAGCCCCGCCCATCGCGGGGCGCTGCTTTTCTGTTATATCCGAATTCGTGTTATATCGGGTCATGTTATATTGGGGTAGAGGTGTAATAGGCTTTTCAGTTAGTCTGTATTGTAGGGTCTATGAGCCCCAGTAATGAACCTCATTGTGCCTACCTCCTGTGCAATCTGGCCTATCCAGTCAGGACAGAGGCTGAAGAAACACACCCTTGTCAAGTATAAGCAGTCATCTATATGCTTCCCTAAAGGGGAGTGCACTATGCAAGGGATTGATAATAGCGATAGGCCTTGCAGGCTGGTAAATACAAATTTTCATTCTTTGGTGAGGAGAAGGAGTTTGGCAAAGTAGGATTGTACACTCAGTATTTGATCAATTTCTGAACTTCACAGCCAGTGTGGTCCACTACCTAAAATTCTAGTTAAAAGATCCCCATTATCCCTCTTCCTTGGGGTGGTGTCCCTGAAGCCTTTGTACACCCTAAAACATATAGGACTGCAGGTCATAGACTTAATTAGTGCTGAGCTGTATTGTGCAACAGTTCCAGTCAGAAATAGGGCCTTATTATGTTAGATGCTTTAATCTTAGATATTACTTGCCTAAGGGAGAATGTGGGTTTAAACTCAGCTAGTTTAGATTGTATTAAAGGTAGTATACCTGGTCTACAATAGATACTTAGTTACCATGTGTTAGCTAATACCACACCTTAAAATGTAGGAGTAGAGATGATTTTACATCTGTAGCATTGGTGATATTGGAATACTGCATAAAGTTCTGGTGTTCATATTTTTAAAAGGATGTTAAATTGGAGAGGGTGTAGAAGAGCATCTGGAACAATTTAAGGGCTTGGAGAAAACGCTCTTACACTGAGAGACTTAAACTAAAATTGAGTTATATGAAAAGATTGAGGTGACTTTGATTACAGTATGTAAGTACTTTCACAGGGAGAAAATACTGGGTACTAAAGAGCTCTTTAATCTGTCAGAGAAAGGTATAAGAAGCAATGGATGGAGGTTAAGTTAGACATTCAAGGAAGAAATAGGCACACATTTAACAATAAGGTTGATTAACCACTGGAAAATTACTGAAGGAAATGTTAGAGTAGGCTTTAGGAAGCTGCTTAAAAAAGGCCTTGGGCAAATGTTTGGTATTGCTAACCTAAAATCCATTCTCTACTGCTTAAAAGATCAGTTTCAAAATGAAACCTGACAAAGGTTTTTATTATCATACTAAGCTTGAGCTTTGTGAAACTCATCTTATGGATCCTAGTATCCAAAGAAGATTATATTAAAGCAGAGGTAGGCGACCTATGGCACGCATGCCAAAGGTGCCACTCAAACTGCCTGGTCTGGGAGCTCTGCATTTTAATTTAATTTTTAAATGATGGTTCTTAAATATTTTAAAAACCTTATTTACTTTACATACAACAATAGTTTCGTTATATATTATAGACTTATAGAAAGAGACCTTCTAAAAATGTTAAAATTATTACTGGCACGCAAAACCTTAAATTAGAGTGAATAAAGAAAGACTCGGCACACCACTTCTGAAAGGCTGCTGACCCTCGTGTTAGTTTGGTTGCAGGTAATTTAAGATGAAAAATGGCACCGGTCTGGCTGAATTTTTAACTTAAATGAAATTTCATACCAGCTTTTGGGCTGTTGCCACACATTCTTGAAGCTGCACGTTTAAAAAGTAGATATTTTTTGGATGACCAAAATAGCACACGCTCCAAAGCAATACCCTTCCTGTGATATGCTGGATCTGAATTACACATTCTCCTCAGCATCTTCTGTCAAGTCAGAGGAGGAAGATAAATACCAATTGTATCTTTACTCAGGCAGAATTTTGCTGTAACCTTCCATGTCATACAGAGCGTCCAGCCACTCTTCACAGGACAGATACTGTGACCTACCAACCTGATCCATGATTCCCTGTATCCTAGCCCCTAGGCTTGTACCCTATTGGGGACCATCCTGCTCTGCCTAGACCACCTTTAGCCTGAGGGACTAACATCTCCACCAGGGTTGCTTCATCTGTGTTGCTGGTCCCACAGTCCTTCCAACAACCACAGGTACAAGAGGAAGAAATTAAAAACAAAAACTAGAGGGTGACCTCCAAGTGATCCTGTCCTTGTCTCCTTCTGAGGCTGTAGTGCCACTAACAACCCTAAAAAGGTTCCCAAGATTTATTAAATAGAATAGCTGGCCCTTCAAATCTCTATTGGGGGCTCTAGGCCCAGACTCACAGGTTAGTGAACATTCTCCAGGCTTCTTCAGTGAGAAAAATACTCCTCCCTGTCAAGAAGGCTATCCTAGACCCAGACAAAACCCTGTGGCATATGCCTACATCTCCCAAGGTAGATAGGAAATATCAGGTGCCTCCCAAGCATGTGACATTTTTACGGTCACCCTATCCCATATTCCCAAGTAGTCAGAGCAGCTAACAAAAAGACAAAACTAACTCAAGTCCACACTTCAGAAAAAAACCCCAAAGCAATTAGATTTATTTGGCCAGCAAGCCTACACCATATTGGTCAGGTATGACTTCCACACCCATAAAAGGCTGCTTGCCTTTGCAGACAACCTGCCCAACAATACTGACAAATTGTGGTATTAGTCAACAAGGGCCAGCTAGTGACCAGGACAAGCTCACATGTTGCACTAGATCTGGCTAATGTTGCTGCCAGATCCATTATGCAGCAGTTAGGTGACTAGCATCCTGGCTTCAAGGATCAGGATTCCAAAAGACTGTGGAGGACTTGCCCTTTGAAGGAGCTGAATTGTTCAGTTGTAAGATATATGAGCTTCTCCACACATTGAAGGACTCGCAAGCTACCCTTCATTCCCTCTGACTGTATGTGCCAACTCGTAAGAGGAGACCTTTAAAACAGCTATGTGGCCCTCTCAGCGACCACTTCCTCCACCCTTCTACCATCAAAGAATAAGTGTTAAGAAAGAGACTGGGAAAGGTCTAGTTGAGGCCACAGGAGGAAGCATCCAAGGGATACAGTAGAGGGTTTGAACAAACAAACTTCATCTGCTTCATATAGGGTCTCTGGCCATCCCTGGACTAGACCATGAGTCCTAGGGAAATTGTGGAAGTCCCATCATTTGGGTCATTTAAAATGAGAAACTAATTTAAGAAATAGTCATGCAGTAGACATCATGGTTGAATACCTCTCTGACATGATTTTATAACCTCCCCCCAAGAAAGGCATCATATTTATCCAGTCTTCAGTAGCGTGCTTTTTAAATCATTCTCATTAGCCATCCTAGACTTACATCGGTCTTTCACTATGTTTGCCTGTTTGCAATGGAAGTGGCCCAGAGAAATGACTTATTTGGAAAAAGTTAATTAGTCATTACAGAGAGCTATCCTGGCCATAAAATACACCATACACTTCATGAAACATACTGTTCCACTCATAAAACAGGTTTCTGGCAATTGTACTCCAATTTCAGATTGTTGGTTATTAACATGTTAACCTTTTCTCACCTTGTTCTGTTCCATTCCAAATTTGATTCTGGGAGTACTGCTGTCAACACCTATCTTTAACAGGACTATTTTATGAGGAGCCCTTTTGCCGCTGCTGTACATGAAGATGCATTAAGCTAAATTATTAGATTGCAACCTGGTTTCTAATGTTGTAAGTACATTGTATGTCTGCAGCTAAGTGCTGATGGAAACCAGAGGATTTAGCCAAACTTCCCTAGTTGTAGGAACAATAAGGTTTTTAGCTATCCAATTACCCATCATTTGTACTTACATTAATTATGGGAACAAAATTGTGCAGGGTGGTTAGGGGCGGGGGCGGGTCTCTGGAGGAGGTAGTTGGGACAAGGAGCAGGGGGGGTTGGATGGGTGGAGGTTCTGAGGGGTCGGGGTGGGAAGTAGGTGGGGGTCAGATAAGGGGCAGGGCCAGGCTGTTTGGGAAGGCACAGCATATTGCATACACCATGTTCTAACAAAAATGATTTGCTGACTATTAATAACAGAAATACTCAAGGCCAAAGCAAGTTCATTATAACACGGTTTCACCTATAACGTGGTAAGATTTTTTTGGCTCCTGAGGACCGTGTTATATCGGGGTAGAGGTGTATTTACAGACTGGCAGTTGCCAGACGCACAATGGCCCACCCGACTCTGTGCTGCCAGCATGCCCCTTCCCCTCGGGTGGGTCCATGCAGTGCCACATAGCCCCCCTGCCAACACCAGCACACCCCCCCCATTCCCTATTGCCAAAGCCCCCCCTGACCCTTCCACAAATGCACACCACCACAAATTCCCAGCACCCCACACAGAACACCCTAGTGCCCCAACACACTGCCATGCACCCTGCCTCCCAGCCCCACTCACCGGCCCTGCTGGGAGGTGACTGTCTGCCGGGCTGAGCTGCCAGTGCAGACAGGGCTGGTCCCAGACTGGGGAATCGCTCTGGCCCCTCGGGAGTTGCATGATCGGCCAGGGCCTGCCCCGCCCAAACTCCCTCAGGATCCACTTGCCTGAAGGTGCCCAGACAAGCCCCCCACACTGCCCCCTCCCCCCCAACTGGCTGGGGGTCAGGCCAGGAGGCAGAGAGAAGCTGACGGGTGGGGCCAAGGGGTGGAGAGGAGCCCTTGGCCAGCCAACAGGTAGGTCGAGAGGAGCAAGGGGTGGGGGGAGAGCCAGCAGGCTGGCAGGATCTCAGGGCACAGTGCAAGCAGAGCAGGCCGGGGCCCCTTCTGAGGATGGGCCTGGCTTCATGGTGCCATTGTAAACCCAGCACTGAGTGGAGATACTGTATTAGAGCTACTCACCACTGGTTGTTTTCTTAAAGGACTTGCTCAAAAGTGAGACCTTTACTACAGCTACAGTGCAGTGGGGGATCCACTGAGCCAGTTTGCAAGATCTGACTATTTGCCAGTGGTCTGTGCATTACAAGTTCAAAATGCAAGTCATTTGAGACACCATCAGATCAAAAATTATGGCCAGCTAAATCTCCAGAAGTCCTAGGGAACTGAAGTTTCTGTTGCAGTGTTTCCTTCAAATGCTCCCTTTAAGAGGGAGGTATGTTTGATCTTGGGAAGACTCAGAGGTTAGAACTTCCAAATACTGCAAATCCCTGGCATTTGCAGCAAAGGGAATTCCCCATCCTGTGGACTGGCCCTAATCATAAAACTTAATCATGCACTCACTGAACTCAGAGGTAATGTTGCCAATGATTGCATGGGGTGCAGGATTGGGCCTCAAGAATTGCTGAGCACATATTCACATGACCAGTCCCATGGAAATCAATGCGCGAGGTCACATGAGTGTGTAGTCTACAGTGGAACTGTAATCCAGTGCTAAAGCAGTATAAAAGCAACCCTTACATAAAGCTTCTATACTGTCAATGTGAAAAATGACAGTATGTTTTTTAGCAAGATGATCGTGAGCAACATTAACTCAAAAGTGCTTTTTAATGTTAAGAAAAGAATTTTAAGATTTTAGGCTGAGTAAAGAGATGATTTTACTGTACATTATACTGTATTAAGATCTAAATCGGCTACTTATTTGCATACTGGGGATCACCAACACAAATAAGTTATATTTAATAAATTATTGTACATACTCTTTTTAAACAGTAGACAGTTGAATGCTATACTTTTACATTTCTGTGAAAACTGTTTTTCCTAGTTTACATATACTCAGTGATTACATACTTATTTCACAACAAAACGGAACTCAGTGCACAAGTGACCTCTAGAGGGTAACTGGTCTTTTATTCCAGACTTGATCAATATGTGCATCTTTGCATCAGAAATACTTAAAACTGTGGTTTGATTTTGCAAATAACATTAAAAATAGCTGCTTCTTGCTCCCTGTATGTACTGAATCACACCCTCTTACTTTAGTGACACAAATAAGTATTTACTGCTTGTTTTACACTTGCTAGAGCTGCATAGCCAACAGGAATAAAATCAGTGAGCTGGATTCTATTCTGGCTTGTGCATCATCAACAAATTAGTAAATTCCAGTTGCAGGGCTAAATTCTGTCCTCAGTTCTACCTACTCAGTTTTATTGAAGACAATAGGGTTAAAGAGATGAGACTGAAGAGGCAAATGTTCAACATACATTTTTCCACCTTATGCCAAAAGGAAGACATACATGTGTTAAAATATTGTACAAAGTGTGGTTCTTTTCATTTGAAGGTCTAACAAACTGTAGTTGCTAATCTTCAGTTTTAATTTTTTGCCAAGAGTTCAGTGAACTTTGAGATATAAAGGGACTTCAAAAAGGCTGCTGATTTAAATATACATTCTTATTTTATTCCCATATTAGAGATTATATTCTAACATTGTAAAAGAAAAAATATAATGAAATAAAATTTTAGAAATTGCTCCTCCTGTCCAACTGTCTAGAAAAAATGCTGTTTCACATAGTGCTCGCTTGAATCAAAACCTGCTACATGCAACGAGCAAGACAACACACAGAGTGGCTGCACTTGCTTTGTAATAGCTGAAGCAACAGTATTTAGAAACTGGTGAAGAGACTGAGTGGGATGTTGGTAGTACTAATTAAAGCAAGCAGAAGTAGTAGAAAATTAATAAGTGAACAGCCAAACACCATAACAGACAGTACACTTCTGCTTTTTTTTTTAAATGTTAGTGTTTAATTTCTTCAAAGTACTTTGGGAGGACTCTGTAACTGTACACTTTTTATGTCATTAAGATTTGGAAAAAGTTGTATTTGCAGCTGTTCTGTATTAAGTTCCATGAACAAAGATGCCAAACAATCTATATCTGTAGCTCAAACTCTTTCATTCTATGGGCCGTTACATAAGAGAAAGATCTACTCTCTTAACATCCCAGTTCCCTAATACTTGTGTCATGGGATTACTGGCTACTAGCGACAACAAACCAATTTAAGAGGAGGGAGCCTATCCAGGAAGTTAATTAAATAACAAGCCCGGAGGCCTGATAAAAGGCCCTCAGGTCTCAGTTCCAGGGAGGTGCTCACAGAAAGAGAAGCTCAACTAAGGGGGAAGAGCTCCCAGCAGACCACAGGTCCTAAGGAGGGCAGTCCAACCCCTGAGCCAAGGGGCAAGACTTTATTTCAAGTTAATTTGAATTTAATAACGTATGGGAAATTTGCCTTGCACCTCCCTTTGGACTATGTCAGGCAGGGCCGGCTCCAGGGTTTTTGCCAACCCAAGCAGCAAAAAAAAAAAAAAAAAAAAAAGCCACAATCGTGATCTGCAGCACTTCGGCAGCAGCTCTACCGCCGCTTGCTTCATTCTTCGGCGGCAGGTCCTTCCCTCTGAGAGGGACTGAGGAATCCGTCGCCGAAGAGCCGGACATGCCACCCCTCTCCGTTGGCCGCCCCAAGCACCTGCTTGCTGAGCTTTGGTGTCTGGAGCCGGCCCTGATGCCAAGAGTAAGGCCCTGCAGCTGCATATGTTCAGTACAAGCCAGCTAGGTTGCTTGTCAGATTGGCTGAGGAAGCTAGCAGGCCCCTTCTTAAGCTCAGCAGCAGCTCGATGGCTGCTCAACACACAAGTCCACGGACTCTCTGCGCTTTTCTCTCGTCAGGCCCTACTGCTCCAGCCTAGATTCTGCCCTCCAGCCAGCCTTGTACCCATCCTATCCCAGGCTTGCTCCTGCCTTCTCTCTTGGTAATCTGGCTCTGACCCTCATCTTTGATTCCAGAATCCAACTCTGTCTTGACCCTTGGCTCTGGCATTTGGACTCTGACTTCGGTTTTGACTGTCTGCTCTGATTCCTGGTTCTGGCTCTGTATCGACCCCTGGCTCTAGCAGTCAGGCTCCAACCATAAGGCCTGACTACTGCTCTGATCACTAGACCTGACCACCTCCCACCCAGACTCCTGCCACTGTAGAGTTCTTAAGGGGCCCAGAGAGAAGAGAAACTGAGGAAGGAAGTACCTTCACTGACACTCTAGGTGAGGAGGGGGTGCTACAGGGTAGCCACAGGGATGACCGGTGACAACTTGGTTCCCAAAATATTTAAGTTATGCAGACCAACAGAACTGCTCAATAGGCAACCATTTAGAGACACTGATTTCTATTTTGCTTTCCAGCTCCTCTCACTCACACCACCACGCAACATGCAAGTGAAAAAACAACTACTGAAACAAATGCAGGATTAAAAGTACTCTCTCTTTGATAGGCTAATTTTGTTGTGTTTTGTAATAAAAGATTTGTCATATTGGAGGGGCATTCATCCACCAAGATCTAACTGGCTCTAATCCTGATTATTCTTAAACCTGCAGAAGCACCATCTCATAGTGTCTGTTCTCAACTTTTTTCATTAATCAAGCTTGACTATAAGACTTTGGCATAAGTGCTGGCCAATAGATTACATGTTGTGCTTCCTGGTATTATTCAGTCCAATCAAGCAGGCTTTATCCAAAGAGAGTTCTAACTCACCCACATCTACAAGCAGGCAAGTATTTGATCTTGTACAGCACAAGGGCAATCTGTGTTTGTGCTGAAGAAACAGCTTTTAATAGAGTGGAATGGGGGTATTCTGTATTTGGCCTAAACACTCAAAATGGAAGGATAGGCTATGTTAGTATCAAAGACTATATATCTCAGACATTTTAGTGGTTTTTAAACTTTCTGAATATTTAAAAAAAATTAACTACGAGAAAAATATAGTAAAATTACATAAATTGATGAACACTATTTAGACTAGCGCCTGCTGTAGTCATTTAGATGGAATATATGGGCCAAAGGCACCATCCAACAGCAAACAAGGTTTGGTATACAGAGACCTCAGCCTGCTTAGTATAGTGCACACACCGTTAAAATCCTTTTAAACCTTTTATTAAAAATACAGAAATGAAAAACAGTTAAAGTATTTGAAATGTAAAATATTAAGACTTTCATTTTAACAACATTTGTTGGTCCCTTTAACTGGAGTTTTTAGAAGGCAAAAACCCCTTGTTTAACAGGCTTTTAAATGGTATCAAAGATAGAAATACTTGTATTTCGGGGGGAAAGGGGAAGAGACTAGTATTGATGGGCTGAAGCTGCTGTTAAAGTCCAGTCCTGTTCCCTAGAAGACAAAACAAGACAAACGCACAAAAGGGAAGAGAAAAGAACAGAAAAGATAGAGAATGAAGATTCTGTCTCTGGAGTTGACTTTCAATTGCAACCTCACAGCTGGAAAAACACAGGCACAGCACACCCCTTAGCCATTCCAAGATCTGGCAAGCTTGTACCAGCATCAGGCTGTTTAGGTCACAGCATTGCTTTTAGCTGCCCCTTGCTGGTCACAGGCTTACAGCAGTGTTGCAAAATATGCAGTCTTGGCCAGCTACACCAGACTCTTCTTATTAGACAGGAGGAAAAATGGGAGAGGGATAAGAAATAAGGTAGGAAAGAAAAAAAGATACATTTGGTGGGAAGTGGTGGGGAGACAGTCTTACATCCCAGGTGGTGTTCAGGATTCAGCTGGAGCTGATGATGTCATCTGGCTCCCTCTCTCTGGCCTGGTCCCATCAGGACATCTCCCAGGATTGGAATACAGAAGGTCCAGGTCCCAGGAGATGATAGAGGTAGCAGTCATGATTGCAAAACTCACTCACTCCCCTTCTTTGAGTCAGCTGGTGTAGTGGTAGCCTCCATCTGATTGTCTATTTTCCCCATTACGCCAAAAGGGAGTGATAGGTGAAACAGCCCATCCCCTCATTATTTCTGACACACCAATTTTGGTTAATTGATTTTTTTCAGTGTTGCACCATTCTTGTTTAGCAGGCATGATCTTAACACAGTCCTTCAATTATATCAGTAGGTCTTTTTATTTGGACTAGTTCACTCTTTGTTTGCTTTCTGCACCATTTCCCATCAACATTTGTTGTTATATGTTATTGTTGCATTTCATGAACTTTCACTTACTTTTCACAGTTGAGCTCCTAATTAGGGTAAATTTGTAGGCCCAACTATTACAAAACATCTGAGCTAATGCAAGTCAACAGCTTTAAAGTGGAGAGCTGAGATCATCTTTTAAATTGTGTAGGTACATATTCTAATTTCTTTTAGACAGACTACAACAATGATACTCAGACCTCAGTGGTTCAGTAGCCAAATTAGCAATAAACATTAGCCAAAAGAGCCGCTGTAGTGTGAATTCATTGTTTCATTTATTATAGTACTATATATTCATTTTTAAACCATATGACAGGGGAAAAATATAAACATACTGTGGCAAAATTGGCATTACACACACATTAATCTCACACACAAAATGACTGATCAAGTATTATTTTAGCAACTATAATTGATTAATAAAGTAAAAGCATCTTGATTTGTTATTAAATCATATAGTATTTTAATATCACATGCTGTAATTAAAGAGCCACTTGTGGCCCGAGAACCACAGTCTGAGTATCACGGATCTAGACTAGCACATGATTAATTAATAGTTTTGGCTTAACTAAAGGCTTGCAAGCCCAAAATTTGCAATGTCAGATGCATCCCAGCAGGCAGGTTCAAAAAGCAAAATCAGAACCAAACACAAATCTGGTGGTTTAAGCTTGGGAGTTATCTCCTCTAATTTCTTTTCCTCTTCAAAGGTGGAGGTTACTAGTTTGCATTACAATTTTGCAGCATTCAATAGAGTGCAAAAATCCAGATTAATCAAATAGTTCACATCAATTGCATTTTTAATATCCTACTCAAAGCATTTCCAGCCGAGTCCTGTGGCTTTTGACTGCCACATCATTCAGTGAAAAAACAGTTACCTTTTCTGGTGTTCTTCGAGATGTGTTGCTCATGTCTATTCCACAATAGGTGTGCATGCTCACCACGTGCACTGGTGCTGGAAGTTTTTCCCCAGCAGTACCTGTAGGGGAGAGCACCCCCCCAACCCCTGGAGTGGCACCTGCTTGGCGCAGTATAAGGGGAGCTGTGCGCTCCCCCCACCCTCAGTTCCTTCTTGCCAGACAACTCCGACAGAGGGGAAGGAGGGTGGGATGTGGAATAGACATGAGCAATACATCTCGAAGAACACCAGTTAAAGAAAAGGTAACTGTTTTTTCTTCAAGTAATTGCTCATATGTATTCCACAATAGGTGATTACAAACTATATTTGTTGGAGGGGGGGTAGGAGTTCACAAGTTTCCAGGATGGAGGACAGCCCTGCCGAACCTGGCATCATCCCTGGTTTGGGAGACAATCGCATAGTGCGAGGTGAACGTGTGAACCGACGACCACATGGTGGCCCTACAAATGTCCTAGATGGGGACGTGGGCCACGAAGGCAGCTGATGAGGCCTGTAACTGGGTTGAGTGCCCTCACAATGGGCGGCGGGGGAACGCCCGCCAGCTCATAACAGGAATGGATGCACGAAGTGATCCAATTTGAAAGCTGCTGAGTGGAAATCAAGGTGAGGCAACAAACAGTTGCAAGGACTTTCTGAACCGCTTAGTCCGCTCAAGGTAGAAAGCCAGAGCCCGCTGCACGTCAAGCGTTTGGAGACGGCGTTTCTCACTGGATGCGTGAGGCTTGGGGCAGAGGACCAGTAGAAAAATATCCTGACCCATGTGGTAGGCGGAGACCACCTTCAGGAGGAACGCAGGGTGTGGGCGGAGCTGGACCTTGTCCTTATGAAAGACAGTGTTCAGTGGTTCAGAGGTCAGGGCCCTGAGCTCCGAGACTCACCTGGCTGACATGATAGCAACCAGGAAGGCCACCTTCCACGAGAGATTAGACCAGGAGCACATGGGCAGTGGTTCAAATGGGTGCCCCGTGAGACGAGCCAACACCAGGTTTAGGTCCCACTGTGGAACCAGGGGTCTAGAATACGGGAAAAGATGATCTAGACCCTTAAGGAACCGGCCAGTCATAGCATGGGAAAACACCATGTGTCCTTGCACCGGTGGATGGAAGGACGATATGGCCGCCAGGTGTACCTTGACGGATGAGGGCGCCAGGCCCTGGGCCCTCATGTGGAGGAGGTAATCAAGGATAAGCTGGATCGGGGCAGTCACCGGGGAGACCCCCTGGTCTGCCGCCCACCTAGAAAACCAGGACCACTTTGCCAAATATGCGCGGCGAGTGGAGGGCTGTCTATTTTGGAGGAGGATGCGCTGAACTTGCTCTGATCACATCCTTTCCTCTCTACCTAACCACTGAGCAGCCACGCCATAAGGTGAAGAGCCACTATGTTCGGATGGAGGAAGCGGCCCTGATCCTGTGAGAGCAGGTCCGGGTGGAGCGGCAACAGCCACAGCGGAGCTACCACCAGGCCGTGAGGATCCCATACCAATACTGCCTGGGCCACGCCAGGGCAATCAGGAGGACTCGGGCCTTGTCGTACTTTATCTTCTCCAGGACCCTGCTGATTAGAGGGAACAGGGGGAAGGCGTAGAGAAGCCGGCCTGACCAGGACAGGAGAAAGGCATCAGAGATAGCACCCCTCCCCAGACCCTCCGGAGCAGAACTGGGGGCATTGCCGGTTCTGCTGAGTTGCGAATAGGTCCACCTGGGGAGTTCCCCACCTTCGGAAGAACCGGTGGGCCACTTCCAGGTGGAGGCACCATTCATGTTGCAAGGAGAAGTCTTGCTCAAGTGATCCACCCTCTCATTGCAGGCACCCGGTAAGTGGAAGACCTTCAGGTGGATGTCATGGGCTACACAGAAGTGACACAGCCTGAGGGCTTCGAGGCAGAGGGCAGAGGAGCGGGCCCCGCATTGCCTGTTGATATAGTACATTCAGACCATGTTGTCTGTGAGGACCCGGACTACCTTGCCCTCCAGGTGCGAGCGGAAGGCTATACATGCCAGCCACACCGCTCTGAGCTCTTTGACGTTTATGTGTAGGGTCATGTCCTGAGCCAACCACAGGTCTTGGGTCTGAAAGCTCCCCACATGGGCTCCCCAACCCAAGTCTGACACATCGGACACCAGCTCCAGCGACGGGGCCCTGTCCCTGAACAGGACCCCTTGGAGCATGTTGTTTGGGGTGGACCACCATCACAGGGCGGTAATCACAGCGTCCAGCTTGGTGAGGACCTTGTCTATCCTGTCCGTAGCCTGGGAGAAATTCGAGGCCAACCAGAGCTGGAGGGGCCTCATCCTGAGTCTGGCATGACAGACCACATAGGTGCACGCCGACATATGACCCAAGAGCTGCAGGCAAACCCTGGCTGCTGTCACTGGGAACCTTGTGACTGAGTCAATGAGACCTTTCAGGGTCTCAAACCTGTCTGGTGGGAGGGAGGCCCTGGCCGATGCTGCATCCAGGAGTGCCCCAATAAACTCTATGCATTGAACCGGGACTAACGTGGACTTGGTGTTGTTTACCAGTAGGCCCAAGGCGGTGCACATGGACAGGAGTGCCATGTGATCCCTAACCTGCGACTGGGAGGTGCCCTTGACAAGCCAATCGTCCAGATAGGGAAATATCTGTACCCCCACCATCTGAGGTAGGCCGCTACTACCGACATGCATTTTGTAAACACGCTGGGGGCAGTGGACAGCCCAAACAGGAAGACCGTAAATTGGTAATGATTTTGTCCCAGCACAAAATGGAGGAAGCGCCTGTGCCCCTTGAATACATGGATGTAGAAGTATGTGTCCTGTAGATCGAGGGCAGTGTACCAGTCCCCGGGATCCAGGGAGGCCATGATGGAGGCCAGGGAGAACATGCAGAACTTGAGCTTCACCATGTGCTGGTTCAGACTCCGTAGGTCCAGTATGAGCCTGAGACCCCCTTTGGCCTTTGGGATAAGGAAATAATGGTAGTAGTACTGCTTGCCCATGAACTCCTTGGGGACCGCCTCTATTGCTCCTAGTCCTAGGAGCCACCCCACCTCCTGCTTGAGCAGAGTTTTGTGCGAGGGGTCCCCCAGGAGGGACCGGGGCAGAGGTGGTTGGGCGGGGAGGAGGTAAACTGGAGGGTGTTGAGGACCCATCGGTCCGAAGTGAGCCGAGACCATTGTGGAAGGAAAGCACACAACCGGTTGGAGAAGAGAAGCTTTATTGGGGTTTGATCCCTGATGAGGACTGGCGGGTTGCCCCCGCGCATCCTGTCAAAATCACCTTTTCCCCGCCTGCTTGCCCCTGGAGGGTCCAGGCTGGGGGGCAGGCCGAGACTGCCCGTCCCTTATAGTCCCATTGCTTCTTATGGGCGGCCTCGTACTTCGGGAGGTCGGCCGGGGTCGGAGTCTGCTGCAGCTTGAACTTAGGTTGTACCGGAGCTGGGACATAGAGACCAGGATCTGGAGGGTCATGCGGGAGTCCTTTATGCCATGCAGCCTTGTATCTGTTGCCTCCACGAACAGAGCTTTCCCATCAAACAGGAGATCCTGCATGAAAGATTGGGCCTCGCTGGAGATCCCAGAGAGCAGGAGAAATGACGCCCGTCTCATGGACACCGTGGAAACCATTGAATGTGCGGCCGTGTCCACGGCATCCGAGGCAGCCTGCAGGGAAGCCTGAGCTGCCGTTGCCCCTTCCTCCACCAGCGCCCTGAACACCTTCTTATCGCGCTCCTCGAGGGAGACCTCAAATTTAGGCAGGGAGCCCCACAGATTAAATTCATACCTACCCAAGAGAGCCTGATAGTTTGCCACTCGTAACTGGAAGCTCGAAGACGTTTTTCTTCCGAAAGAGTCCAGTCTCCGAGAGTCCTTGTTTTTTGGGGTCGGGGCTGACTGACCCTGTCGTTCTCTGTGGTTGACCGACTCGACCACCAGGGAGTTGGGCGCCGGGTGGGTATATAGGTACTCATACCCTTTAGTGGGTACAAAGTACTTGCACTTTGCCTTTTTTGATATGGGGCCTACAAGGCTGGTGTTTGCCACAGGGCATTTGAAATTTTAGCCACCCCTTCATGGAGCGGCAAGGCCACCCTACCCGGTGCCGATAGGGACAACACGTTGAACAAGGAGTCTGAGGGCTCCTCCGTCTCCTCTGCCTGGAGGTAGAGGCTTGCTTCCACCTTCTTTAAGAGCTCTTGGAGGGCCCTGAAGTCCTCCTGCAGGATGGAGGGAGGCAGGGCCGCAATTGCCTCCTCAGGGCAGGGCAAAGAAGCCGGTGCAGTGTTTTGGGTGTCGGCTAGCACTGGAGGATCCACCACCTGACTGACTCTTCTGGTGGGGGTCTGGAGAGGGAGGCCGATGGTGCTTCCAAAGCTCCGGCCACCAAGCGAGCTCCCACCGGGGGCTGCGCTGGAGGCCATGGTGCCCACTGGTACTACTGGGCCAGCCACAACGCTCAGTGCCACTACATGGACCTTGCCCTGAGCGGATGCTGGGCGGTGATCAGCATCGGGAACGTTCCCTCAACCGAGAACGGTACCGAGCCAGGGGCGACTGTGGAGATCCCAGTGGTGGCTTACCTCTGGAGCGTGGGGCCGACATCGGCAGCACTCCGGGCACTGGCATGGACAAGACGTCCCGGGCCGCCTGGAGAGCTTTGGGTGTGGACGGCATCCAGAGAGGCCTGTTCCGAAGGGTCCGGGTTACTCCGCTCTACGTGAGTCGGAGGCCTACTGCCAGTGGGGATCGAGGACTGCCCGACATGGGCCTAGCCTCTGTCCCCGACTTCCCTCAGTGCCGCTGAGCAGAGAGAGACTTCTTGGCCTTCTTGGTGCGCCCCGTGGATGGGGAGTGGTGCTGACTAGTCGATGGCACTGGCGGATCGCCGTGTACCGACACCACGGTGCCCAGTACTGGCTCAGAGCAGCGTGCCAGGGTTGGGTCAGCGCCAACTCCATCAGAATGGCTCGGAGACTAATGTCCCTTTCTCTTTTGGTCTGAGGCTTAAACGATTTGCAAATCTTGCTGATATGTGTTTCTCCCAAGCAGCACAAACAGTCTGTGTGCAGGTCGCTTCTTGGCATAGAACACCAACAAGAACCGCATGACTTAAATCCCGGGGTTTGGGACATGCCCTGGCCCGGGCTCGCTGACCAATTAAACTAACTACGCTAACTAACTACAGGTACTAAATGAATGAACAGTTCTGGGGACGAGCCACAGCAAAGCTGGAGCAGAGCAGTTCCGACACACCTTCACTGGCGGCAAGAGGGAACTGAGGGTGGGGGGAGCGCGCAGCTCCCCTTATACCACGCAGGGGCACTCCCCCCTACGGATACTGCTAGGGGAAAAACTTCCGGCACCAGTGCACATGGCGAGCTCACACACCTATTGTGGAATACACGAGCAATCACTCGAAGAAGAACAGTAACTTGTATCACTAAATGCCCCATAATTTATTCGGCATGATTTACAACAAATGACCTGCTCAGATGGCAAAGACTGCAATGAGCAGAGTTAAAATTAGTTACAAAAGAAAGTACCACAACCTGAGAACATGTTTCAACACAATTCCTACACACTTAAACAGTTAATCCTTTTTATACCTTATTTTAAAGAGCTGGTGATGTTTCTACAACTGGAAAAAACATTGGCCAAGAAGAGAGTGGTTGTTTTTTTAATCCTTGTGCAGAGACAAGATGCCAAAAGGCTAGATCAAAATCCAATTAGACTTTTTCCAACAGAGTGCTTCAAAAACATCACACAGAGGCTACACTATTTTAATATGCACCGTATGTAATTTCCCCTCCACTTCTGATTCTGATGAAAGTTTGATTCATACCAGATTGGTGCTAATTATTTCTAAGTCAGATGTCCATCACAAGAATTCTCACTTCGATGGAAAACAAACAAAAAAGATAGTCACTGAGCTGGAATTCACTTGGAGAAGTCAGATAAGAACATCAAAAATGTGGACATCAGAATGAAGTCAGTGGAATAGCATGTTGCAAAGCTGGTCATGTTATACTGGAGATTATTTAAAGAATAGCGATGCAAGATTACCTGATTTCCAAAGCAGCAATCTAGAGAGAAATTCGGATTCTGAGGACTACAGCAGATAAAGAAACTCCTGAATTAAACCCTTTCCTGGAAGGCACAATGTCATCAGTCTTGCAGCTGGATGTGAAAGATTATTCTTAAAGTAAACAGTATGCCTGAAGGATCCCCAAGAAGGCAAATAATGAAGTTCAGAAGAGGCTGAGCTGCTAGGTTTTGCTATTCTGAATATATCAAATCAGTGCGCTACCTAAAAATCCATCTAATATATGACACAAATCCTTCAATGCTCAAAGGGAAACCCCATGAGTCCAGAATCACACCCTTCTGAATTCTACACCAGGGCAAAACCCAAATGATAGTAAACACAGTGCTGAGATATTTCCAGGCCACTGGTGATTGCTTCAGAAGTCACTTTAAATTGAATTTGGAAGTTGAGCTCCTGAAGGGTAGATCAATGATTGTTCCTCCCTTTCTCAATTGGTGGGCTGAGGGAAAGCAGCTGTCTCCTTGCTAAGGCAGACAGTCAAGGAAGGTCGGCATCTACAATTTAGCCTTAGCTCTTTAAAGGAATATTTATTTGGATTTATAAGAACTGACAAAAAAAAACCTCCTCTCTCATAAGGATTTATTTCAAGAAACTCTTTTGGTATAGACTAGAAGTCAGAGAAGTAAACTTGGAATGATAAGAATTACTGTGGGTGTATTGGATTTGGTGCTTAATTACCATTAACTAGAGGAAGGGAAATGCAGAGTGGACAGGCTATCAGTGAAACAAACTTCAGAGAGTTTCTTTCTCAAAAATTCATCTTCTGATTGGTGTCTCTGACTAACTTGAGACCAAACATTGCACACTGTAACAAAAACAATTTGAAAAAGTGGTCCTCTAAATAATTGCACTTTAAGTACAAAATAAAAGCTGTATTAATAAGTGAAACAAGAACTTGTAGCAAATGGCAACACTAGTTCTAATGTCAACATACCCAGGACGGTGCTAGCAGAGCATCAAGTGATTCAATGGTAAATACTGAATAGATGAATAAAACATGCTTTGTTTTCTCATTAATGCGAATAAAAATAAATAGAAAAAAATTCACAGCTTTTTCTCTGGCAGGGACCTGCCCTGTAGTTACATGTGATTTCTACGCTACCATCTCTCCTTAATCTGACACGGTGATTTCCTACAGAACTATTCTTATATTGAATTCTTATATATACTCATCTCCTTAATGGGCTACATAGGTAAATTAATTTTTAAAAGACCTCAATAGAGTTATCATGAGTAAGACGTCTGTGCATAAACGAGTCTCAAATAAAGGTTCAATTGCTTCACAGGTACAGTATCCACCAAATAATGACGTGAATCAGAGAAGGAGGAACTACTGAAAGTACTTAACCATGAGAATGAACCTGCCTCAGCATCTTTTTTGGTTAACACTACTAAAGAACAAGTTTTCAGTCCTTAGAAACAGAAACAAGATGTTTTGTTAATAATCCTGTGAACTGATTAGCAGCAGTCAAGTGCAAATGATTCTCAAAACTATTTTCCCAGTATCCTTAAAAGCTTAGTGATCCTCCTGCAGTCCCCTTATAGGCAAAACTTCCAAAGAGTTGAATTAAGTGTCTTTCATATATAACAGGGGTTCTCAAACTGGGGGTCGGGACCCCTCAGGGGGTCGTGAGGTTATTACATGGGGGGGTCACAAGCTGTCCACCTCCACTCCAAACCCTGCTTTACCTCCAGCATTTATAATGGTGTTAAATATATAAAAAGTGTTTTTAATTTATAAGGGGGGCGTCGCACTCAGAGGCTTGCTATGTGAAAGGGGTCACCAGTAAAAAAGTTTGAGAGCCACTGCTATATAAGGAATAGTGGACTGAGGCATTAATGGGTAAAATGCAATTAAGTTCAGGCCTGCCAGGTATTATGGATGTGATAAATGACATGGAGTCTCTACAGGCAATTACAAGTCTCATCTCGTAACCTGCTCTGATTACATTGATTCTATTACGCTCCTCTGCTTCTGCACAGGAAGAAGTGTAGTTTATTTTATTCCGGAAAGAAAAAATATGATTTAAATGTTTTGTTTTAATTTTATTCTTATATTATTGTCAAAAAGATAGACAGACACTAGAGAACAGCAAACAAGACACTCAACAAGAAAGTTTTAAGAGACATATGCAGTGCCTGATGGGTAAGCAGGTCTGATAGTATAGGGATTTCTAAAATTACTAAATAGAACAATTTTTAAAATAAGATATGGGAATAAAACAGCAGAAAAAAGTCAAGCCCTCTCTGAAGGTTGATAGGTCATATTTTTGACTACCTTTTAAACAAGTAAAATCCATTTATTCATGTCACTGGTGACACCAGAACAGAATTTTCAAAAGCCTTCTCAATCCATCACTAACTTCAAGCACTCAGCAGCTGATCTCCCAGTGATTTGCAGCATTCCATTTAACCATCTCCTCACTGGTCAACCCCTATTATGAAGACCTTCCACCATTCCTTCCATGATAACTTTCTCAATGTTATTTTCATCTCTATCCTTGATGTGACTAAAATACGTAAGTTTACATCTGTTGGTTTCTGAAAGCAGAGTCTGTTTCTCTGCAATCATATTTCTAACATAAGCATTTGTCGTCTTTTCCATCCAGAATCTTTGCCAGCCCACATCTCAAAGGCTTCAATTTTCTTCTTGTCAAAGCAGCATTAATTTCCCATGATTCACATCCATAAATCATTATGGAAAAAATTAGGCTTTTCACCAATTGAACCTTTGTATATTTCAAGATGCCATGGCTTTTCCAAACATTCATAAGGGATGCCATGGCGGGGCAACCCATTCCTAGTCTTCTTCTGATTTCTTTGGAACACCTTCTTTGGTTGGATATATATGATCCCTGATAACTGAATTCATCTACTGCCTTTACAACTTGACCATTAATTGTGACCTCCAATTGCATTTTAACTGTGAAGTGTTCAAGCTTGCAAAAAAACACAAAGAGAAAGACAATGGTTTGGCAGCTGAAGAATATGGGAGAGAGTAAAAGAAACTGAGAAGACAGATCCAAAAGACAAACTAGAAGAGACAAGACTTTATAAGGGCAAAATGCATGGTACTTGAGAATTACAAAGACAGTAATAATACAAAAGGTATGTTCACAGTGATCAGACTTCTTACAAAAAAATGTTTTCCCTGTTGTAATGGGGTGTCCCTGGGCTTTGTAGTTCCCTATGGAAGGCCCTGTGGGGTCCCACTACACACTGCCCCAGGAGCAGTGAAGGTGGGTTCTCCAGACATGCCTAGAGAGGCCTCACAGAAGCAGCCAAACAGAGCCCAGCAGGCTCAGCTAAAAGGAGCTGCAGGTTCTTAGCAGCTCAGTTCCCATCTAGGAGCAGAGGGGAAAGGAAGGGTATGTCTCTCTGGCCAAAGGCGCTTGAGAGATAACCAGAGTTTGGTTCTGGCTGTATTTGTTTAAGCTGGGTTTGCAGAGACAAAGAGGACCTACAAACCTTAACCCTGAGATAAGGGTGAACCTAAAATAGGCCAGGTAGAAAAAGGCCAAGGGAAGAAGCAGCAATGTACTGGCGTACCTGCTGTTTATAGGGTCCCTGAGTTAGAAACTGTAGTAGTGGCCAGGCCTAGGTCCCCCTGCAAGCCACAGTGGCAAAAATCCCAACAAAGGGGACAATCCTGGAGAACCTAGCAAGGATGATGGGATTGTCAATTTATTTAACTCTTTGCTACCCCCAGAAGGGGTTCATTTGGACTGTGTGTCTTGGCTGGAGGGCCAAGCTATGGAAGACCAACCAAAGTTGACTGGCAGCCTGCAGGGGGCACCAGGGACAAGAAAAGGATTGTAGGACTGCACCTAGCTGCTAGGAAGCACACAAGAGGTGACTGACCCATTACACTTGTGATCAAACATAATAAAAATCATAATGGCAGTGTCCTTACCCAAAGTGATATCAAATGCCAGTGGAGAGATTGTGTCAATCTGTAGGCCTTACCAGAGCCATCTTGCACGAAGTGAAGAAACTGCCTGCCAGCACAGCAGATGTGAAGGAGAGCTTTGGGCCCAGCTAGCCCTGTCCCATTATACCTGCAGCCAATCCCAGGCCTGGAGGGTTGGAGGAGGAAAGGTGAGAGCAGGGCCCAGTTCAGGGCTGAATGGTGAAGAGGCAGGAGCTAGCTACCACCCTACCTGAAAGGATGGATTACCAACCTGGCAGCCAAGGCAGCCTCCAAGGAGCACATTCTGTCTCCCAGCTAAGGGAGACTGTGGAGGAGACCTCTGAGCCTCCAGCAACTAAGGGGGTGATTGCAGACCAGAGACGCTGTGGGGTTTGGCTTCAATAAATTCATGGCTGCCCTGCCTGAAGGACCCTGGGACTGCAGCAGGACACTGCCCAAAATCCATGAGAGGGCACCACAGGAAGCAAGCCACCCCAGCAAATTGGACTATAGTGGCCACACACCAAACTGAAGGGAGATCAGGGCAGTGGACTCAGACTCCCTACTTGGAGTTCCCTCCATTCAGGATCAACTCAGAGGGCCCTGGGCTGGGACCCAGTGGAGTGGGAGGGCCTAGGTCCCCCTACTCCCACTGCCTGAAAGACTGAGACTAGGTCTACACTACCCACCTGAATCGGCGGGTAGAAATCGATCTCTCGGGGATCGAATTATTGCGTCTCGTTGGGACGCGACAATCAATCCCCGAATCGACACTCTTACTCCACCAGCGGAAGTGGGAGTAAGCGCCGTCGACGGGGAGCCGCGGAGGTCGATTTTGCCGCTGTCCTCACAGCGGGGTAAGTCGGCTCCGATAGGTCGAATTCAGAGCTATGCTATTCGGGTAGCTGAATTTGCATATCTTAAATCGACCCCCCCCCCCTGTAGTGAAGACCTGCCCTGAGGCACCTTGACCAGGAAAACAAAGAGCCGGCAGGCAGGCGCACCAACCACTAGCCCACCTGGTCCTCCAAGCACCCTGTTACCGAACTATAATACAAGATGACAGAGAGTATGGAGTCAGAGCCATCAATCCTGTGAAAGCAAGTAGTGCATGCTATTATTATGAAAATGAAACCTGGGAAAGTACCAGCAATAGATAACATATCAGCAAAATAGTTAAAAGCGATTGGTGAGCAAGGTCTACATTTTGCTTCATCCCAAATAATTTTTCAGTGACTTTAAAAAAAAAAAAGTCACAAGTTTAGCACTTGTATTAAGAAAGAAAATCCATTCATATAGCTTTTGTCTCCAAAATTACGTAATAGGATCCTTTGTATTTGCACTGGGTAAGAATTGCTTTTCCTAGGTCAGCAAGAACACTAACAAATTAAACTACCAGGAATTTCAAAATTCTGCCAAGTTAGGCCTCAAAAGCTCACTGAGCTAAAGCAAACAGATGTTCTATTATGCAGATTGGCTACTGTAAGTATTTTTAACTTTCTTCATGGTGAAATAATTTGGCCGTTCTTGGGATTGTCCAACTGGATGCTTTTGTCAACACTGCATTAAGAAGCAAAGCCGTGTTCGTACATGAGGAAGACAAAACAAAATTCAACAAGGTAACAGATTTCACTTTAAAGTCCCCGGGAGCATACTTTAAATCAAAGTAAGTGATTATAAAAGACATTGTGCATGAGCTTTTGTTTCTATATGTATTATATATAAAATTTCTTAGGATAATCATTAAAAGCACTGAGTTCTTTTGCATCAGTTTGTTTTAAACAAATAATTATAGACAAGTCAAACTGAGATCAAACAAGAGGTCTGATCATCAGTGCTGTTGAGCATTCTCAGTTTTCAACTACCCTGTTCTATTCGCTCCCTGTGAAGCATCTGACAGGATACTGGACTAGATGGACCATTGGTCTGACCTACTATGGCCATTCTTTTGTTCTAAATAGACAGACAAAACAAGCTCAGAGACCCAGACAAAGGCTCTATCTTATTAAGCGTTACTAACATAAAAAGAGCCTTTAACTGAAATGGATCGGTGTTGTGGACCTCACAGAAGCGAATAAAGAGTAAGCAGAAAGAACAGCTGCCTTGTGCAGTGGGATTGGGAAGGAGTTACAAGCATGGGTATGGCATAAAAGACATCATGACAATGAGAGATAAAGAATGAGACAAAGTGAAAAGTAAGGTGGAATCCCATAAATTTGCTTCTGGTTAATTTCAGTGAGTCCCTCCCTATTTCTTGTAATATTGGTGAAGGGGAACAACCCTTAAAGAAGAAACATTATAGAGATTGTTAGATCTCAATTAAGATCATTAGTCCAAGTCCTTCACCTAGATCATATGTAAACATTTCCAAACTTCCTGATGCATCCAAAATAGGGTGACCAGACGTCCCGATTTTATCGGGACTGTCCCGATATTTCCTTGTTTGTCCCGCGTCCCGACCAATATGCGGTTGGGACACTGGACAAACAAGGAAATGCTCCAGAGCCCGGAAGTGCTCGCCCCCCCCGCCCCCTTCTCCCCCCCATTGGCTCCCTCCCCAAATCCCCGCCTCTTCCCCAGGCTCACCATTCCTCCTCCCTCCACAAGCACTGGAGGGAGGCCCCGGAGACGCAGGGGGAGCGCGGGGCTGGGGTAAGTAAGAGTCGGGGCTGGCCCCAGTGCAGGCAGGACTCAGTCAGGCGGTAGGGAGAGTAGGGGGGCAGCCCGCAGGGCCAGGCGGCGGCTGTTCTCCCCACCTGGGCAGCGGGACTCTGGAGCAGCCGCTGCTACAGCTCCCACTGCTGCAGGGGGAGGAAGCGGCTGCTGGCCAAGCTCGGCGGCTGTGGCTCTGGCGCCCGCGAACCCCCCGAGCCTGGGCCTGCTGTGGGGACCCAGCAACGCGCACGCTGCGCCCAGCCCCTGGCCAGTCATGTCTGGTCTGCTGCCCAGCTGGTGCTATCCTGCAGCGGCCCTGGGGTGGAGGCATCGGCAGCCCAGGCCCGTTCATTCCCCTGCGGGACCCGAGCGGGCCGGGGGGACTGGGGCCTGCTGCCCCCACTCCGGGGCCGCCCGGGATAGCGCCAGTTGGGCAGCAGCCCAGACGTGACTGGCCAGGGGTTGGGCGCAGCGTGCGCGCTGCTGGGTCCCCACAACAGGCCCAGGCTCGGGGGGGTTGAGTTCGGACCCGGGCGCCAGAGCTGCAGCCGCCGAGCTTGGCCATCAGCCGCTTCCTCCCCCCGCAGCAGTGGGAGCTGCAGCAGCAGCTGCTCCTGAGTCCCGCTGCCCAGGGGGGAGAGAACAGCCGCCGCTTGGCCCCGCGGGCCACCCCACTACTCTCCCTACCGCCCAACTGAGTCCTGCCTGCTCGGGGCCAGGCTGGACTCTCACTCACCATGGCCCCGCACTTCCCCTGCGTCTCCCGGCCCTCCCTCCAGCGCTTGTGGAGGAAGGGTGGTTTTGTTTTGTTTTTGCCCCGCCCCCCCCATATTTGACTTGGGTGATCCGGTCACCCTAATCCAAAAGCTCCAATCTATAGGGCCCAATCCTGCAAAGACTTAAATCCAGGCTTACCTTTGCATAGTATCAGTAACTCAACTGAAGTCAATAAAATTACCACAGTGCATAAAATTAAGCATGCAAATAAGTCTGTGCAGGATTGGGGTCTAAATCTAAAGCAAGAGATGGGGTTTGAGGACTGACAAACAGGAGCCCCAGAGTTCTAGTCTCTGCTCTCATGAGGGCTCTCTATGGTATGTCACTTCTCTTCCTCAGTTTCCTCATCCATAAAAAGAGGATAATAGTACTAACCCTGTGTCATGGGAGTGCTGTAGTTTGTGAGTATTAGATGTTTGTAAAGCACTTTGAAAATAAAAGGCTTTATCCAGCAGTCCTTACTCAGGCAGAACTTCACTTCAAGTCACTATACGTTCTGTCTAAACACGTCAAGATTTGGCCCAAAACATTATAATTAAGTATAATTATTTAATAATCACAATACCAGTAGTTAAGGATAATTAAAAGGCTAGTTTTATCACCTCAGAATGAGTCATGAGAAGATCACTGAAATAAAGTGGTCTATGTTTACTGCCTTTAAAGTTAAAAACTAATTGAAAACCTCTCAAATGTTTTGATCAAGATCTCTAAATCAAGCAATATTTTGTTCGTAACTCCTTCTAGTGGCAGAATATGAAATAAGTCACTCAAATGCACTTTTGTTATTTCTTAAAACCTTGTGAAATATTGCAGTTCTATCACCTGTGCTGAGGGGAGTGACCTGCTATTATATCAAATTATTGATTCAGATTAAAAAAACAAGCAACACTTGGAATGGAAAAAGCCCATGCACTCTGCTCCCCACCTATCACCCACAGAGTTAGAATTCATGTGGCTCGTAATCTGTTTTGTATTCCTGGATTAAAAGCAAAAATGCTCCAGAATCCTTTCTGCATTTGGGGCTGCTCCTCTCCATGAGTCTACCTACTCATTCACTAGTAGCTCTGGGTAACTGCTCCATGAAATTGATTGACAGATTACAGGCCACGGCTGGTAAATCACCTGCCTCTGGCAGCCATCAGCTACATTTTCAGTTCAGCCTACGAAAATGAAGCACTCTGGCTGTAAACCCCAGGCGAGCTCGGTTCCCATAACAGCTTCCAGACTAACCCAGCTTGCATGGCCCCTGGCCAGGGGCAGAGGGAGGAGGCTACTAGAAGTTCTCAGCAGACAGGGGCTGTGTGGCTGCGTGACTAGGGACAAAGCTGGGCAGCAGCGGGCCGGCAGACATATCACGTAAGATCACTGGGCACCAACTGTGCTGAGGTCTGGGCTGCCCCCTGGGCCGTGGGGAGGCAGCTCACAGCCTAGGACCAGCCCCCAGTAAGTTCTCCGGCACAGGCCGGCTGTACCCCCACTGCGGAGAGAGCCCTAGGGCCACATCGCCCTGCTGCCTCCCCCGCCCTCTGACCCCCACCTCCGCCACAGGCCGCGATCCCGCTCTTCCTCCCTCCCTCCCACCACCGCTCGCCTGGCAGCCACTTCCCCTCCCCGGGCCAAAAACTCTCCTCTCCTGCCGGTGTAGCCCCCCAGAGGAAGCAGACCGGGAGTGTTTACCAAACTGCTACGCTGCGTGGCAGAAACCGCTCCCAGTAGCAAAAGGGGAGGGGAGCACTTTGTGGCAGTGGCTCCAACGCGGTCCGGGGCCGCTCCTGGTCGCAGCACACTGAGGCTCCAGGAGAGGGGGTAAGCGCCATGGTAAGGTGTGGGGCCCCCCCCCCCGACCCCATCCTAACCATCACCATCACCCAGCAACAGCCCATTATGTAATTGCAAATATATACATACCATTAAAGCATTGAATGTTTTTAAATAATGTATTTTGTGTATTTTCAAATTATTACAAATTAATTTTTGAATGTATTTCACTGGTTATTTTTTACATTTCCAAATACATGTTACTAGAGTATTGCAACTTTTTTTTAATGGAAGTGGCCCCAAAAATTGCTTTGTATATGATGCAAATTGGAAGAGTAAAGTAAAAAAAAATCCCTTTTCACGGATTCACACAAAAAAAAGTGAAACAGCATGCCTCAATCATGCAATAGATCAATTTGGCACATTAGCCAGGAGGAAGCAGACTGTGAGTGTTTTCAACCACAAACCCCATCCCTCCCGTTTTGCAACCATCCCCCCAGAGGAAGCAGACCGGGAGTGTTTTCCACCACAACCCCATCCCTCCCGTTTTGCAACCATCCCCCCAGAGGAAGCAGACCGTGGGTGTTTTCCACCACAAACCCCATCCCTCCCGTTTTGCAACCCTCCCCCCAGAGGAAGCAGACCGGGAGTGTTTTCCACCACAACCCCATCCCTCCCGTTTTGCAACCATCCCCCCAGAGGAAGCAGACCGTGACTGTTTTCGACCACAACACCATCCCTCCCGTTTTGCAACCCCCCCCCCAGAGGAAGCAGACCGGGAGTGTTTTCCACCACAACCCCATCCCTCCCGTTTTGCAACCATCCCCCCAGAGGAAGCAGACCGTGACTGTTTTCGACCACAACACCATCCCTCCCGTTTTGCAACCCCCCCCCCAGAGGAAGCAGACCGGGAGTGTTTTCCACCACAACCCCATCCCTCCCGTTTTGCAACCATCCCCCCAGAGGAAGCAGACCGGGAGTGTTTTCCACCACAACCCCATCCCTCCCGTTTTGCAACCATCCCTGGACCAGTGACAGGTGCATGAGCAGCCCAGTCATTGGAACTAAGCAAGGAGAAGCCAGTGGAAAAAATGAAAAGGGGCCACTGTGGTCTCACCTTGGGCTCGGGGGCATGCTCCGTTCCCCCAAACCTTACCTCCCTTTTCACGGATTCACACACAAAAAAGTGAAACAGTATGCCTCAATCATGCAACAGATCAATTTGGCACATTAGCCAGGAGGAAGCAGACCGGGAGTGTTTTCCACCACAACCCCATCCCTCCCGTTTTGCCCCCCCCCCCAGAGGAAGCAGACCGGGAGTGTTTTCCACCACAACCCCATCCCTCCCGTTTTGCAACCATCCCCCCAGAGGAAGCAGACCGGGAGTGTTTTCCACCACAACCCCATCCCTCCCGTTTCGCAACCATCCCTGGACCAGTGACAGGTGCATGAGCAGCCCAGTCATTGGAACTAAGCAAGGAGAAGCCAGTGGAAAAAATGAAAAGGGGCCACTGTGGTCTCACCTTGGGCTCAGGGGCATGCTCCGTTCCCCCAAACCTTACCTCCCTTTTCACGGATTCACACACAAAAAAGTAAAACAGTATGCCTCAATCATGCAACAGATCAATTTGGCACATTAGCCAGGAGGAAGCAGACTGGGAGTGTTTTCCACCACAACCCCATCCCTCCCGTTTTGCAACCATCCCCCCCCCCCCCCAGAGGAAGCAGACCGGGAGGGTTTACCAAACTGCTACGCTGCGTGGCAGAAACCGCTCCCAGTAGCAAAAGGGGAGGGGAGCACTTTGTGGGGCTACACCTTGGCCTGGCCCAGCCCTCGCCAGCCCGCTGCGCCCACAGGCCTCTCAGGCCCGGGACTGCGCGGTGCCCGTTAGCGTTTGCCAAGCGCTAGGGCCCGTTCGCCCCGGCGGGAGCCAGGAGACGTTTGGAGTCTCCCCGCGGGCGACTCTATGACCCTGGGGCCGGAGGGACCTTCCAGCAAACCGCCGCCCGCGCGCGCCCCAGCCCGTTCCCCGCCCTAGCAAGCGGCTGGAGCAGGACTCCGCAGCTCCGGGCGCGCTCCCGCCTGGGAGGATCGGGCGGCAGGATCTGAGAATCTAAGATGGCGGCGGCAGGGTCACGTGGTGCGCGCTGAGGCGCTGGCTCGCGGCGGGGCCCGGGACATGGCGGCGGCGGCGAAGGAGGAGGAGGAGGTGGAGGTGGGTAGGAGTCTCCAACAGCGGCGCAGGTATCGGGTGTCTGTGTTCAGGCTCCTTGCTGCTGCCCGGCCTGATTAGTGGGGGGTGGCGGCGGCGTTTAGCTGCCCCTGCTGCCGGTGCGAGCTGCCGGGGGCTCGCGTAGGACAGCCCGAGGCTACGGTCCCCCGCGCTCCCTCCACTCATTGCACGCTGTATGGCACCGGAGCCCCGGGCGGGCTGGCCCCTGGAGGGTGTGGCCCGGGGGTGTCTGGCCAGGCGGGAAGCGAGGCTGGACACGGCCGGAGGGTGAGGTGTCAATGACAGACGGTGGGCGGGAGCCCGCACTCCTATTTTCCCGTAATATTGGCACCAAATTGGGCATCAGCGCTGCCGCCTTCCTCGCACAGCCCTGCGGCTGTGCCCCCATCCCAGGGCAAGGCGGCGGTCATGCTCCCCGCCCTTCAGTCATTGCTCTCTCTGGCATGGCCCGCAGAGAGTAGTGGAAGAACGCTGTTGGGAGCAATTGTGGTGATCGCAGCCATGCTGCTGCTGTGTGGAAATGAATAGCGAGATAGTACATTGCTTTGATGTCATACTGCCTGTCCCCTCTTGGGTTAACTGGTACAAAGCTGGGCATGGTTGGGCCTGCTGCAAACTCACTGCTACTACCTATTATTCCTGGGGGAATTCTATGCTACTGCATGTGTGCAGAATTAATTTTCCCCGCAGATTTCTTTGCTTCCCTGCAGAAAAATGAAAACGACTTTTTCTACAGGGAAAGGGCAGCTGCAAGAGCAGTCATGCACTACTTCCTAGTAGCATAGGTACATTGTTTCAGGCACCGGAAGCAGCTGGCAGAGAGGTAAAGCACTGCGGGGATGAGGACACCCCATCCAGTGGCTCCTGGGCTGGAGCCCACTCTTCTCCTACAAGGAGTGGCTGGGGCTGTGTCAGACCCACCCTCAGAAACTTCCCCCAGCTGTAAGAAGCTCAGCCTCATCCCCTGCTTCCTGCCCCCATCGCTCCTCAGCTTTGGGCAGGGGGGGGTCACTGTATGGGGAGCTGCTCGCCCATCCACCCAACCTCCTTGCATCCAGACCTCCCATATCCAGACACCCCTGCCAAGTATCGCGCAGTATATCCAGAACTCCTGTAGCCCTCCATACCCGAACCCCACCCCCCTGAACCTCAACCCCTGCATCTGGAGTCCAGCTGGACCCAGACCCTCCGCCTTCGAACCCCTGCACCTAGACCACTGCCCACTGAGCTGCCTACAATCTACCCTCCACCCTGATGCCCTGCATCACCCTGAGCCCCCTGAATCCCCCCATTCAGACCCCCACACCACTGACCCCCCAACTAGCTGCACTCAGACCCCCACTCCCTCAGCATCCAGACCCATCCGCTGAGCCCCAGCCACCTTCACCTCAAAGCCCCTGTAGAGTCCTATTGCCCCTACATCTGGAACCCCCCCTCCCCAACGAGCCTCTCTGCATCCAGATCCCCCCACACCTAGACCCCCCACTGAGCTGCCTACACCCAGATTTTCCCACACACAACACACACAACCCTCTCACCCCACACCTGGATCCCCTCATACTGAGCCTCTCCATACTTGGATCTTGCCTGCCCCACAACTGGTGTACCTGGCACAGAAGAGCAGGGCCCTAGGGTGTTTCTGGGGTAGATCCAGGCCTTGTGCTGTGTCAGGGTCGGGTGCAGCCTCACCGGCGCCCCACCGGTTTCCCCCAAAGGGCTGAAGCTGGGAGGTGTGGGGCTGAATCCTGGAGCCCTGGTACTCCCGGTGCGGCAGAAGCCCTGAGCCCATGGGCAGAGTTGGGGACATGGAGGGCATTGTTCCCCTCCCACCCCCCAAAAAACCTGCATCACAAGAGCACGGCAGCCCCGGGGGCAGCTCTTCTCCCTGCCCCCTGGACTGGTCGGAGGTGGGAAGCTGGAGCCAGGCAGTGTGGGGCAGTCAGGGGCAGCGTTCCCGCCTCTCCTTCTGATGCCCCAGGTTGAAGCTGCTTCTCAGCTCCCAGCCCCCTTTGCTCCTGCAGAGGCAGCCGGTAAGAGCCCACCCGGGTGGGGAGACCCAGCTCCATGGCTGGCAGACCCCTCCGGCAACCAGGGCCAGCTTTAGCAGGTGCGGGGCCCCATGCCAGGACGTGAATTGTCTCGCCCCCCTCCCCCGACTCCACCCCCTTCCTGCCCCATTGGATCCCTCCCCAAATCCCTGCCCTGGCCCCAGACCCACCCCCTCCCCAAATCCCCACCCTGGCCCCGCCCCCAGCCCTGGCCCATTGGATCCCTCCCCAAATCCCCGCCCCTTCCCCAAGCATGCTGCATTCCTCCTCCTCCTCACCCCTTCCTCCCAGGCTTGCGCTGATCGGCTGCATGGCGGCGCAAGCGCTGGAGGGAGGTTAGAGAAGCAGGACATGGCTTTTTCCCCCCCCACCCTCTGCCGGCAGCCCTGGATGTTGCGGGGCCCTTTTAGGCGCGGGGGCCCATTCCAGGGAATCGGCCGAATCGGCTTAAAGCCGGCCCTGCCGGGAACAGGTATCGTAGGGGAGTCCTCACAGCACACAGCCCCCAATACTCCTCTCCCTATACCGAGCTATCCCCCTGCCTACACACAGCCCGAGCTACCCCTCTCCCTGTACCCTAAGCTATCCCCTCCCTGCACCCAGCCCCTAGCCACTCCCTCCGTGCACCCACAGCCACCCCCTGTGTGCATAGGTGCCGAGTCTTCCCGGTGGGTGCTCGACCCCACTCCTGCACCACCCTCGCCCCGCCCCCCATTCCACCCCTTCCCCAAAGTCCCTGCCTCCTTCCTGCCCCCATTCCACCCTCTTCTCCCAAGTCCGCACCCCTGCCCCGCCTCTTCTCCACCTTCTCCCTGCACGCTGCATCCCCACTCCTCCCCCTCCCTCCCAGAAAGTCCTAAACGCAGCTGTTAGGTGGTGGGAAGCAGAGGGAAGGAGGGAGAGGAACGGGGACACGGCGGGTGGGGGTGGAGAAGGGGGCTTGGAGGGGGGAGCTTGGCTGACGGTGGGTGCGGAGCACCCAGTAATTTTTCCCTGTTGGTGCTCCAGCCCCAGAGCACCCACGGAGTCAGCACCTATGCCTGTGTACACACAGCCCCAGCTACCCCCTCCCTGCATCTTGCGCTACACCGTCTGCACACAGCCCCTAGCTACTCCCTCCCTGCACCCTAAGCTGTTTTCAAACTTTTTGAGCTAAGCCCTCCACCTTTTGAATGATAGGTTTTGGTTGTGGGCCCTCCTCCCCTCCCCCCCCCCAACCCAGACATGCTGGGTGGCCTGCTGAGATGAGTCAAGGGGTGGAGGTGGCACTCCCTCCCTGTACCCCAATAGAAGTCAAACAACGCCTATGCCCCTGCCCCGAGACCTCCCCTGCCGCTGCTGGGCCCTGGAGTTTTTATAGCATGTTGAGGGGGGGTCTCAGAAAGAAAAATGTTGAGAACCCCGATCTAGTCCAGCCCCCTATGCTGAGATCGGACCAAGTAAACCTAGACCTTCCCTCACAGCTGTTTGTCCAACCTTTTCTTAAAAGCCTCTGCTGATGGGGATTTCACAGCCTCCTTTGGAAGCCTATTCTAGAAGTTAACTAGTCTTGTCATTAGAAAGTTTTTCCTACTAGCTAACCTACATCTCATTTGCTGCTGATTAAGCCCATTATTTCTTACCTTACCTTAAGTGGACATGGAGAACAATCCATCGCTGTCCTCTTGTAATTGCCCTTTGCATATTAGAAGACTGTTATCAGGATTCCCCGCCCTTCTTTTTTCTAGAGTAAACATGCTCAGGTTTTTTTAACTTTTCCTCATAGGTCAAGTTTTCTAAACTTTTTACATTGTTGTTGCTTTCACCTTGACTTTCTCCAGTTTATCCACATCTTTCTTGAAGTGCGGTGCCCAGAACTGGATACAATACTCCTGCTGAGGCCAGGTCACTAGTGCCAAGTAGAGAGGGCCAGTTATCTCCTGTGTCTTACATGTGAAACTCCTGTTAATACACCTCAGAATATTAGCCTTTTTTGCAACTGCAACACGTAGTTGGCTCTCATTCAATTTGTGATCCATTGTAACCCCCAAACATTTTCGGCAGTACTACCGCCTAGCCAGTTATTTCCCATTTTGTAGTTGTGCATTTGATTTTTCCTTCCTAAGAGCAATACTTTTCACTTGTCTTTATTTAATTTCATTTTACTGATTTCAGACTAATTCTGCAATTTGTCAAGGTAATTTTGAATTCTCATCCTAGCCTAGCCTATTCTCCAAAGTGATTACAAGCCTTCCCAGCTTGGTGTCCTCTGCAAATTTTATAAGCATACTTTTGATGGTTTACAAATGGTAACATTTTATAGTGTAGAGCAGCAAGCCTTTGACGCTCTAAAAGAATGCAGGTTCTGATAGTGGCTTTTATAATGTGGACACCAGTCAGATAGGAAGTGGACTGACACCAGTTCATTTCACACAGGATACTGGAACTGGGTTATTTGTATTAGGATAATACCTAGAGTGCACATCTGAGATCAGGTTCCAATTGTGGTAGGCACTTGTCATAACTATAAAGGGAAGGGTAATAGCTGTCCTGTGTACAGTACTATACATCCCTCCTGGCCAGAGACTCCAAAATCCTTTTCCCTGTAAAGGGTTAAGAAGCTCAGGTAACCTGGCTGGCATCTGACCTAAAGGACCAATAAGGGGACAAGATACTTTCAAATCTTGGGGGGGGAAGGTTTTTGTTTGTGTTCTTTGTTTTGGGATGGTGTTCGTTCTCCGGGAATGAGAGGGACCAGACATCAATCCAGGTTCTCCACATCTTTCTAAACAAGCCTCTCCTATTTCAAACTTGTAAGTAAATAGCCAGGCAAGGCGTGTTAGTTTTCCTTTGTTTTTCTCAACTTGTAAATGTACCTTTTACTAGAGTGTTTATCTTTGTTTGCTGTACTTTGAACCTGAGACTAGAGGGGAGTCCTCTGAGCTCTTTAAGTTTGATTACCCTGTAAGGTTAATTTCCATACTGATTTTACAGAGATGATTTTTACCTTTTTCTTTAATTAAAAGCCTTCTTTTTAAGAACCTGATTAATTTCCCCTTGTTTTAAATCCAAGGGGTTGGATTTGTTTTCACCAGGGATTTGGTGAAGGTTTTTCAAGGTTTCCCAGGGAGGGAATCCATTGAAAATGGTGGCAGCCGAACCAGAGCTAAGCTGGTAATTAAGCTTAGAAGTTTTTCACGCAGGCCCCTACATTTGTACCCTAAAGTTCAAAGTGGGGATCTCAGTCCTGACAGCACTGTACAAACATACAAGATGGTCCCTCCCCCCAGAACCTTACATTCTAAATAGACAAGATACTCCAAGTGTGGAAGGGAGAAACTGAGGTACAGAGAAGTGAAATGACTGCCCAAGGTCACAGAAAGTTAAGTGGTGGAGAGCAAAGTAGAACTCAAGTCTCCCAAGTCCATTTGGTACTTTATCCATTGCACTGCATTGCCTCTCCAATGGAGTCATGTTTTAAAAATCTTCCAGTTATAACAAAGTTGGTTTTTATTTGAGATGTTTATTTTTGTGAGTGATGGCAAAGCCAGATTGTTACATGTAGACAACTGAAACTGGAAAAAATACTTCATTATATAGGAGGAAGAACTTTGAAAATAATACTGGTACTGTCACATTATTTTACCGTAACCTTAACAAAAAGTGTAATAGCTACTCATAAGCTGTAAAATCAAACTTGCAATATTTCCTTTGCTACACTTTTAAAATTAAATTGTGTGTTCACTGATCACTATTATAAGATTGGTCATGAAAATTGGGCATCTATCGTTTATCTTCAGAAAAAGACCGGCAAGGATCTGTCAACACCATTTTCTCCTCCTATGCTCCCCATCCCCTCAAAATAAGGAATTACAAGAACAAATTAAATGGAAAGGCAACACACTGTAAACAGATAGAAGGGAAAAAACTTTATAATTAACCTATAAAATTCACTGCTACAGTATATAATTGGTAAATGTTGAAGCATTGTAAGATTTAATTAAAAATATGAATAAGTATAATATGTGCTGTTACGCTAGCTAGCATAAAATTATAAGGACTGCCAGTCCTTGTTCTTCCAGGTATAAACTGAACACTATCTGAGGTCGAATGCAAACAACCTTCAAATTCAGTTGCAGTTTTGGTGACATGGACAGAATGTGTACTAGTTGGATGATATTTTGCTCTGGTATAGCAATGTCTTTGTGTTGTTTTGCAAACAAAGAATATAGGTCAAATTTTGGTTCTACAGTTCTAGTTTTGAGGGTGGTCTGTTTTAATAGCAAAGTAATAGACATATTTGTGTTCATTTTAAAGTTAATATATTTAGTGTTCTAAATATATGATGCATGAGCTTTATATGTTTATTTTGCAGGAGCAGCTGGTCATGGTGGAATTATCTGGAATTATTGATTCAGACTTCCTAGAAAAATGTGAAAACAAATGCAAGATTTTGGTGAGTTTGACTACAACATATCAGCAAAGAGGCAAGTTTTTATTTTCGTGAACTAGGGGAAATTTTAGGGCCTCATTGAACTCAATGGGCTTTGGATCAAACCCTTAGTGCAGAAATATGCAGACTATATGGGCGATAAACTGTCCATGGTCTGTGCACAGAGCAATTAGCATCAGTGGACAGTGTGAATGAATATTAAAAGTTCCCTTTGGCCTGTGAATATACCCTTATGCAAAACTTAGGGTAAAACTTTCAAAAACACCCAAGTGACTTAAGAGTCTAAATCAGGGGTGACTAAGGCTTGTAAGTCACTTATGCCCAGACCCAGAAAGGGATGTAGAGGTTGAACTCCTAACTTTTGCATGCGTAGCCACCTAGTGGAATCCACAAATCCACAAAGTACGGGTTAGGTACTTAGGTTCCCTATAAAATGCATGGAGGGAGAGATGCCTAAGAATGGGATCCACAAAAACCAGCACACTTGGTGTGGAGTTGTCTAAAGTAGCTAGTGTGAGATGCTCAGGAAAGGGGTGTTTCTTACGTCCTGTGCCCTTATTGAGTTAGTTGCTTAAGTCCAAGCTACAGGGAGGTGCCTACATCTGTTTATGATCCATACCCAGGAGCTCTGCTCCTAGAGTCAGACAGCTTAGGCACCTAAGCAATTTCTTGCAAGAAACAGAGGATGAGGATGAAGTGTTGCCGGTGGCAGTACCCTTCTTATAACTTTTAGCCCAGTGGTTAGAGCACTCACCCAGGTTCCATTATGCCCTTTGCCTGCGGAGGAGTAATGATTTGAACAGTGGTCTCCAACCGCTGAATGCCCTCCCACCTCTGAGTGCCCTAACTGCTGGGCTATGGAATATTCTGATGTCGATCTCCTTCTGTCTTTCCTGGTATAGCTGTTCCATTTAGCTAAATACTTAAATAGTCATTGGGCAAGAGACAGACAGTGAGAATGACTCTAGCATGGTAGTTACTCACCTGGGAGTGGGGATACCCAGGGTCTAGTCCCCCTCTTCAATGGGTAATTGTTTATCCAAAATACAACTTCAACAGGAGAGATTGAGGGAAACCAACATCAGAATGTCTCTTAGCCTGCTGATTAGAGCACTCTCTCCTGAAAGGATTTGAACAGAGGGTCTCCCCTGTGGAAGATGGGGAGTGGAATCTGAGTCCCACTACCATCTTTTTCAGACTGATTTTGAACAGGCCCCGATGCAGTAGGCGTGCTCTGAGCACTCCTACCAGATCAGGCCCCGCAGGCAAGATAGGCCAGGGGACCTCTATCTTCACCTGGTTTGAGGATCCCATTGGGGTTTAGGCATGAGATAGGTGTCCAGACTGCTAGAGTGAGGCATTGTGTGCATGCCCAGAGACAGAAACTTAGGCATCTAGAGAACTTTGACAGCAAAAATTTAGGTGCTGAGTGAGTTTGCATACATACAGGCTTAGGTGGCTGCCAAGCAGGGGCTTTGTGGATTGCAGTGTCACTTAAATCTGGGGCTTAGGCACTTAAGTCTCTTTGTGGATCTAGGCCTTAGGTGATTTTGAAAATTTTACCCTGATCCATGCAACTTTAATATGGGCAAGTACACTTCCTGACAATTTCTTGACAATAGCTTGCAAACAATGCCCATTTTTACCTTAATGACATCCTGTTTACTCTCTCAGCCCAAAATACTGCCCAGTGAGCCCTGATATACAGCATATGAAGAGCAGCTTAGTGTTAGGTTTTCAGCAGACATTTTTATCTCTTAAGGTTGTCTACTGTATTACAAAATTACTGTCAAAGGCAGAGAGGGTTACCTAGTCCTCACTCTTTTGCAATTGAGTGATTTTAATTGATTCCCCTATGTGAGACAAGGTGTCTTGCTTGTGGAAACTACTGATTGCCTCAGAGTCTTGTAAAGGATTAGTGTCTTCCATATTGTTGTGAGAGGCTACCGGTGTGGTGCTTCTGCTTTCTCCTGTTGATATCACTCGGCTGCGTGCTTGTGTTCCCTCTGTGTGCTGCCCCAGCTCTGCGCAGATAGCTGACACAGCAGACCCGACGAGAACCCCCAATAACCACAGAGTCTACTAAGATACAAAAGCACCTCGGACAGGTTTATTGCGATCTCGGACACAATTGCAGTTCCCTGTAGGTTTCTGAGCCTCATTCAGGGCATACTACGAGAAAAGTGCCTCTTGGCAAGGACCCGGCTCAGTGGCGGGACTTTCCACTGCCCCCGTGGCCGGACAAAGACACCACCCCAAGGACACATTCTTATACACAGGTACAAACAAGTTACACATCACTCCTGACGTATTGAGGTGCAACCCCTCTACGTAGCAAGGTACAACCCCTCTACGTAATAAGGTGCCGCCTCTCACCTTGTACCTGTTGGTTCGATCAAAACAACTCTATCCATCATTTTACCCTTTTGCCCCTGTCATTGGGATGGGTCGGCCTGTTCCATGTTATCTGTGGAATGTTCCGGTATAGTGTGTCTTGGTACCATGTTTATACTGTAACTATGCAACATCAGCCCTTTCCTTGCCAACTTCTGTGAGCAGGGCCTGCCTCTTGCTCACAGCTTAACTTTGCTTCATATTAGCAAAGTCTTGACCATTACTTTAGTTTGGTTCAGGCCTCATACTGGGCCTTCATTAGGCCTTTACTTACTACATTGCCTTCACTTACTACACATATATAAGGGGTTATGTAAAATGTGGACGTTTGGTAGACCCAAAGCTAGAAAGAGATGAAAAATGCCTTTGAATATGCCACTGATGACCAAAATAAATGAGTCAATAAAATTAGTTCCTAAATCTCAATTACAGCGACATCAGAGAAACTTAATACAAGTTCATACATACATTATGTATCATTCCTGTTCTCCTGAATACATTTTGTTCTTGGGTCTGACCCAGCTTATTTGAAATATGGTACACAGATGGCTGACTGGGCAAGTTACTGGTGACCTTGCCCAAAGGTAATATCATAGTATTGCATATTTTGACCGGTATCAATGTGATTTGCTTTAAATTGTATTCCTTGCGATCGTATTGTACTCTTACTAGAAAACTTTTCTATATTTACAGAACACCACCACTTTCTCACTCCAAGCCACTTTTCTCCTTTCCCACAATAAGGCCAGGGCAGGCTGCATAAGGAAGAGCAGACACTCCCAAACTGGTGGTTAACACTGAAGTTAAACTCACCAACCAGGCACAAACTGTGCTTCTGATCCCCCACACTGGTTATTGAGAAGCTAAAAAAATAAAGAAATCGCACAGCTCCCTTTATTGCATTCCAGTTCTCTGGTTCCCAATCGGCACCTAGGTCCAGTACAGTGAAAAGTTATTTAAAAACTCTGCTCACTATACAAAATGTTCTTCTGACCCCAAAGGGTCAGCCACATCACCAGGTCAATATTACTTTGGATCTTACGTAAAATACCATGCTGACAGTCAATCCTTTAGAGCAGGCCTGCACAGCACGCGGGCCACATGCAGCCTGCGTGGGCCCACTGTGCGGCCCGCGGGCAAGCGGTGGGGGGCGGTTTCCGGGTTCACCTCCTGCCCCGGGGGCCCGACTTCACAGCCCCGCGCTCTGACTGCCCTGACAGTCAGAAGCGCGGCTGCCAGGTTCGCCCCCTGCCCAGGGGTGGGGGCGGTCGGGCCCCCCTGCCCCAGCAGGGGGCGAACCTGGCAGCCGCGCTTCTGACTGTCAGGGCAGTCAGAGCGCGGGGCTGTGAAGTCGGGCCCCCGGGGCAGGAGGTGAACCCGGAAACCGCCCCCCACCGCTTGCCCGCGGGCCGCACAGTGGGCCCACGCAGGCTGCATGTGGCCCGCGTGCTGTGCAGGCCTGCTCTAAAGGATTGACTGTCAGCATGGTATTTTACGTAAGATCCAAAGTAATATTGACCTGGTGATGTGGCTGACCCTTTGGGGTCAGAAGAACATT